>NW_003314276.1:2271509-2346961 GCF_000143415.4 Selaginella moellendorffii
CGTTCGCAAATCATCGCTGCCATGATTCTTGGATGATGACGCTCCTGGAGAGATCTCTAGATTGGACCCATCATCCGAGTGGTGGAGCTGCCAGAGGAGAGAGGGCATGATGAGCTCTCTTCTTCTTCCTTCTCTTCTTCCTGGGATCTGGATCGATGATAATCATGCGCGAGGAGCTAGACCCAAGACCAAGATCGATCGATCTGGATGTGGGCACTTACCAAAAGGCGTCCCGGAGCCATAGACCGAGCACCACGCTCGCAATGCCGTCGCCCACCAGTCGCTGTCCCAGCATCATTTCATCTACAGCCTCCATCTTCCTCCGGGAAGAAGAAATCCCAATGCGCAGTAAAAATCTCTCTTTTGCTCGCTTGTGTCGTGTGTGTCGCGTGATCCAGACAGTACCAAGAGGGAAGAAGAAGAAAAAAGGGTTGACTCTTTCCAGATGCTTGGCGACGTACGCGTCTACAGCGAATTGGGCGATGCGCTGTTCTAGTCAGTCATTTGGGAGGAGCTCTTGGATTCCCAGAAATCCCATCCATTTCTTGCGACTGCTGCGCATAGTTCCTTAGTGGATGATGATGCTGCTAGTGATGATCATATATCCCATAAAATCAAATCACCGCTCTGCTCAATCTCACTCTTTTTTGGCGGCTATGCGAGCGAGCAAGAAGAAAGAAGGAGCTATCCCTTGTTGGGCTTTTAGCTTGGATTCATCCTGGCTATGGTAGCTCTCCTCTAGCCTAGCATCAACCAAAGCCAAATTTTTTTGTCAAAACCTATCCTCTCCTCCAGGAGCAAGCAAGGAGCGATGCAAGCGTTGGCTGGCTGAAAGTGGCTCCTCTGTTTCTCATCACTTTCACAGCCTCGCGAGACAATGTCGTTGTTTAATTGCTAACTATCCAAACAGTTCCAGGACTGTACAGCGATCGGACGCACGCCCAACACCCACCCGGAAGAAATCGGGAAAAAAGAAAACCATTCTTTGCGTGAGTGGTGATGATCTAGGCCTAGATGATCCAACACCCAGAGTTTTTCGTTAAAAATTCGAGCTTGGAGCCATCGCTCTCGCGGCAATTCAATGCAAAGGTGAAAGGGCAGGACCCTTTTCTTCCTTGCGTGTTGTTACTGCCCATTCTGCGGTGAATTTAATGCTCCTCGCGCTGAGCATTCAACACCGTAACAGTCCCTGGAATTAGGGTTCTTGAGAGAAATTTAAATTTTACTACTAAGTAATGGATGCCATTGCCGGGGCATTTGGATCGCGTCTACGAGCACCTGGCCTCGATCGTGAGGGCATGCGGCAGTTCCAGGGATCTCATCGCGGGGAAGCGCATCCACGCCCACATCGCCGATGCCAATCTCGGGAACTACCGCTTCCTCGCCAATCTCCTGGTGGAGATGTATGGCAAGTGTGGCAGCCTCCACGACGCGCGGCGCGTCTTCGATTCCATTCACTCGCCCAACATCTTCTCGTGGAATTTGCTCGTGGTGGCGTATACCCAGAATGGCCGTCTCCGCGAGGCTCGCCAGTGCTTTGAGAAGATGCCCGGGAAGAACGTTGTGTGCTGGACTGGGCTGATCACAGCAAATGCCCAGTCGGGGTATGTTTTGTCCGCGAGGGGCGTCTTTGAAAAGATGCCGCAGAGAAATCGCGTCACCTGGACCGCCATGGTGTGGTGTCTAGTGAACGCTGGCGATGTGATCGAAGCAAAGATGTTGTTTGATTTGATGCCGGAGCGCGACCACTTTGCTTGGAACGCGATGATTCAAGCATTTGCCAAGATGGGCGATCTTGATCGAGTGAAAGACGTGTTTTGGAAGATCCCAGGTCTCAGCTCCGTGGTGTGGAACAACATGATATCGGCTTTCATCCAAAACAGGTGTTTGATCCAAGCAGAGCTGCTGTTTAGAGAGATTCCCGAGCGAGACGTTGTGACGTGGACGTCGATGATTCATGCATTTGCTACGAATGGAGATCTGGATCTGGCAAAGTTGGTGTTTGATCGAGCGCCCCAGCGGAGCTTGATCTCCTGGAATGCAATGCTGGCAGCTCTTGCGAGCCATGATCATCAGAGCAAGGCTACAAGTTCCAGCAGCCTCGAGGAAGTAGAATCTATGTTTGCGAGGATGCCAGAGAGGAACTCTCTGTCATGGGCGACGCTTCTATCAGCAGTAACTCGCGATTGGAATGCCGCCAAAGCCACGAAAATCTTCGACAAGATGCCGCAGTGGAACTTGCCGGCATGGAACTGTCTCCTCCAGTGTCACGTCCAAAATGGCCAGCTCCGCCATGGAAGATCCATCTTCGATCGCATGCCCGAGCACGATTTATCGTCTTGGAACACCATTATCATGGCCAACGCGACGCAAACCAGTGGCGATTCCATCGCCCTCTTCCAGATGATGCAGCTCGAGGGGATTTCTCCGGACGAGATCACATTCACTGGAATTCTCTCGTCGTGCACTTATGCGGGATTGGTCGAGAAAGCCCAGCATTTCTTCCAATCCATGCCTGGAGACTTTGGCCTGGCACCGATTCTCCCACACCATGGCTCCTTGATCGATTTGCTTGGAGGGGCTGGTTTGCTGGAGCGAGCTCGAGAAGTGGCCGAAGCAGCAGCGATCTCGCTCGATGGACGCGCTTGGACGACTTTGCTGCGATCTTGCAGCACTCATGGCGATGCTCACTACGCCGAGATAGCGGCGGATCGAGCAGCGATGCTAGAGCCAGAGAGCTCGGCAACTTACTCGCTTCTCAGGAGCCTGGACATTTCCCAGTGACTTGAAAAGTTCGTTGTTGGATTGGAATTTTATTCTTGAATGGTGGCATGGTGGGAAGAAACTTTTACTCTCTTTGATCGTGATCGATTATGGCTTTTCCAACATATCTGTGTGGTTGATACTCTGTCAAAAATCTCGGTGGAGGGAAGTGAAAAAATGATAGCATACCTTCCAAGCATCATCAAGGTGGCTTGTGGATTGGTTCCAGGCGAGACATGGAAAACGCTACCATCAAGAACGCGTAAGTTTCGTATGCCAATTACCTTGAAGCTGGAATCCACCACCTTGTTTACCAGGCAGCCACCATGGAAGTGATACAAAGTCACGACCTTTCTCTTACAATAATCCGCAAGAGTGTTGTTGATAGCCAACGCGCTTGAATTCCTCCTGCTGGGAAAACTCACCGTTCCTCCGGATGGGAGTGACTGATTGTCATATCGGAAAGGTTTGTAAGCGTTTGAGAGCAATGCTTTCTCGATTGCGTCCACTCCTCCGATGCAAACTTGCAAATCCCTTGGCTCTCGGAAATAGTTGAAACTTACAACCGGATCATCATCCACATTCGTTGTGGCCAAGTAGAGTTCTCCCGTGGAAGCTGGGCCATTGACCTTCTCAGAAACGAAGGTATCATTTGGCCCTCGCACTCCGCCGCTGCCAGCTTCGATATAGCTTCCAAAGGACGTGATCCCGACGCTTAAGCTCGTGGAGACCTCGACGTAAGATGGCGATGGCACGACCAGGGAAATGGCTGGATTGTCTGCCATATGTTTTCCAACCTCTGGAAAATCCTTGATCACCTTGATGCCTTTGGATCGAAGATGGTTTCCAGGCCCGATTCCACTTAGCATTAGAAGCTGCGGACTTGCGATCGCACCAGCACAAAGAATGACTTCGCTGGATTCTTTTCCAGGATGAGAAAGGAAAGCCTTCCGGATCCGGCCAAGCTCGTCTTTAAACTCGACCCCATACGTTCTTGGCGACAAACCTGATCGTGCTCAAGGTTCTTGTCAACTATATAAGTGGAACTTGATCACAAACCTTGAGAGAAGAGAACTCGTAGTACTGTTGCATGAAGGAGGACCTTGATATTGCTTGGATTTGCATAGACAAAGAGGTTTGAAGCTGGCTTTCGGGAGCCGGATTGATCAAAAATACTTCCAAAAGTCTTAGTTCCAACCAAGTGATCATACGTTGCATTGTTGTCCGGTGTGATCCCAGCTTGGAGCAGCGATGCCCGGAACGCTCTCTGGTAAGGCCCGAGTTGATTTGGAATGGAAGCCACAACACTCTCGACCCAGCGATAGGACTGGTTCACCAGGCAAGGATTCAAACCCAGAGCGGAGATGAAAGATTGCTCGGCGTGAGAATAGATCCCGGCATTTACGCTAGATCCTCCTCCAAGAACTCGAGCTCTCCTGTTTCTTACCCCTTCGCTGGAGAAGAAGACTTGGAGTGGCGATTGGGGCCCAACGTCGGCGAGAATCGCTCCAAAGTTCTCGATCCTAGTGATGTTTGGATTGCCGTATGGTGATGCTCCTCGCTCGAGCACGAGAACTTTGTATTTAGTTGAGAGCGTTGCCGCGAGGGGCGAGCCAGTGGTTCCGCCGCCCACGATTATGTAGTCATAGCCAAGCAAACCGGAGCTCGAGACAGTGGTGGCTTCTTGTATGAAACTAAAAGGGGGATTGGAAGCTGCTGTTGCATATGGAAACGAAAGATTTTTAAGAAACGCTGTACTAAAACGATTTCTGGAATACCTGATGATGAAGAGCTCCAAAAGAGAAGCGCCACAAAGAAAAGAACGATGATCATCTTCTGTTCAGAGCTCAAAAGTCAGAAAATTTCTAGAACAGTGAGGTGAATGAATTGGAGAATCCAATCTCTTTCTGATCATATTCCTACGCTGGTCGAACATATTAATTTTTTTCTTTGACATCCTCGTTTTCTTTGAAAACTTAGGATCATGAGCATAACTATGCATGACCACCTCACATTTTACACGTTCCCTTTAAATTAATAGGCTATTTGAATGTTATTGAATTGATAAATCAGAATGATATTGCTATCTATTTAAAATTATTTATTGTAATATATTTTGTATAGTATATATTTTATCCATTATTATCTGAAATTTTATATTTATTTTGGACATAACCAGAAACAATAAAGATAAGATTTAAGTTTTACAAAATAAGTTTTCAGAAATAAGTTTGAAAGAAAATCAAGTATAAATATTCAATAATTAGTGCTTAATTATAAATAAAGAACATTTGCTTACTACCCATTGTTTATAAATCCATATATTAAATCAATTTAAAGTTTTTAGTAGTTTGTTTTACAAATAAAATAAAGACTTGATTCTGCTTTTTTTGGTAGTTTGAAATTAAAACAATCCTCTTCTATCCTTGGAAGTGATTTGATCAAGATACATAATTAAGGTTAATATTAGAAATAGAACTTATTTATTTATTTATTATTTTCAAAGTATATATAGAATTATTTATTTAAAAATAATGTTTCTTAGGGATTACTTATTTTGTTTATATTATTTTGAACATGTTACTATAGTAATTACTAAGAACTATTTATTTTGGAAACAATTTGTTACTATAGCTAAAATAAAATAGTTTAGCTGGTTATAGCATATGACTATGAATTTGAAAGTTTAAGATTAAACTCTTTTTTAATGATTATTTGTTTTATTTATGTTATTTTTTATAAAGTTGAAAGTTTAAACTCTTTTCTATGAATTATATATCTTTTTTATGTTAATTTTTATATGTCACTAAAGTAATTACTAAACTCTATTTATCTATTTTGGCGTTTGTGTAAAGTGCATGGACCAAAAGCAAATCATATATGCCTAGTGGATATAATTGCTAGAGACATAAATCTCTTCGTGTAAAATAACTTTGAGAATTTATTTTATCACTAATTATCTAATTCAAGTAAATGACTATTAATCATAAAGTCAAATGTTTAAACCCTTCCCACCTTTTGAACTTGACCATAATAATTCATGACATAATATAGATTTTTCTTTGTTTTGTTAATTATTTGTTTTCTTAAACAAACTCGTAGAGGGTGGTAATAGATATTAACATAAAATGTATTTGGATATCTAAGGATATTTTACCATCTAACAGTTGTTATTCATTTAGATTAATTTTGTAAACATATTTATAATTAATAAACTTTCCTAAACACTTACTATAAAACAAACCAAGCATTGCTGCATTATTTTGAAATTGTCACTATTAAAAACTATAGCAAGTAATTATGGTTTTTTGTTTCTACTAATTATTTTAAATTATCACTTTTAAAATACTAAATTGTGGCTTTTATAATTATTTTGAAATTGTCACTATTAATTGCAAGTTATGTAATAAGCTCCATGGTTTAAATTCTTCTTATATGGTAATTTGTGATAGTTAAATACGTTCAACTATGTTATTTTTGTGGACATGATGGTGCTCCTGGAAAAGAAGTGTAATGCTACAAGAATGTCAGCAACGATCGAGTTCATGCCCCAAAATGGAAGAAGAAAAGGCTAGATACATCTTTTGTAATCGTTTATTGACTTCAAGAAGAAAATCTAGATTTTGACACCACGGCCATTAGGGTTTATGGTTTGTGGCAAGAAGGCGTGCGCGATCCCAGGTAGGATTTCTCTTTCTCTCGCTCTCTGCGATCGATCGCATTGTGGTTGGATCTTTCTCTCAGGTGCGCTAGATTTTGATCAGGTTCTGCTGTCTTCTCGCGATACTTGCATTTCGGGTCCTCGATCGGCGCCAAGAGCTCGCTGCGCAAGATCACCGCTGCCGAGGAGGGGGCGCAGTACAATCTGGAATGGCTCAACAAGGTACTCGAGGGATTGGACAGGAATGTGATTCGCGGGAGGGGCGAGAGGGATTACTTCCTCTACATTGTCCGCCTGTGTACCCGGCTCAAGGCGCTGGTGGCTGGGAGGAGAATCCACGAGCAGCTCGTCCAGATGGGGATTGCCGAGCAGCTCCCGCTCGCCAAATTCATCGTCCAGATGTATCTCAGCTGTGGGAGCCTTGACGAGGCGCGCAATCTCTTCGATTTGCTGCCTTCCAAGGATGTTGGTATGTGGACCGCGGTGATAGCGGCCTATGCCAAGTATGGGAGATGGCAGGAAGCGATCAAACTCTTCGAGACAATGGAAAGCAGGACGGGTCCGGCAAAGGCGACTTACTTCGCGGTGATGAAATCCTTCGCCAGTGCCGAGTCTCTGGCGGGTGCCAGGCTTGTTCACAGCAGGATAGTCGAGCTCGGGGCTGAGAACGATGATCTTGTCCGTGCGGCGCTGATAGAAATGTATGGGAGGTGTGCCAGCTTGGAAGAGGCTTGGAGCATCTTCAGTAGCAGTGTGGCTGGTGATGGAGGTCCTTACAGCGTTTTGGTGTGGAACGCTATCATCTCAGCTTCCTTCCAGAATGGTCAGCTCAAGGGGTCGCTGGAACTCTTTTGGAAGATGCGAAGGCAGGGAGTGAGGCCGGATAGCTTGACTTTGGCTACTGCTTTAGATACCTGTGCTGCGAGTGGGAATTTGCACGAAGGCAGGATGGTGGCCGAGCTCGTCACCGTTTATGGCCTCCAGAGCAACGATCTCGTGAACTCTTCGCTGGTACATATGTATGGCAAGTGTGGAAGCTTGGATGATGCTCGGAGAGTGTTCGACGGGATGGCTCACAGGGGTCCGGTGGTTTGGAGCAAGATGATAGCAGCGTACAGCGAGCACGGCCATTGCAGCGAAGCCTTTGTCTTGCTGAAAGAGATGGAGTCCGCAAAGATGGTGGCTGATGCTAGTAGCTGCGTGGCATTTCTGCAAGCTTGCGGGAGTCTCCTGGCTCTGGAAGCGGGGCAAGAGGTTCATGGCTGGATAACAATGAAAGGCCTTGAGCAAGATGTTTTCGTGGGCAACGCACTCGTGGACATGTATGGAAAGTGTGGCAGTGTTGAGGAAGCCTGGGCGGTGTTTGACAATATGAAGGAGAAGAACTGGTTCTCGTGGAACTTTATGGTGGAAGCGTACTGCTCTTCAGGCTACAGCACCGAGGCTATACAGGTGTTCTTACAGATGCTACAGGAAGGTGTGAAGCCAAACGCCAAGACATTTACGAGTGTCTTGGTTGCATGCGGGCATGCTGGTTTCATACGAGAAGGGATTCTCCATCTTGTCTACATGAGCAGTGACTACGACGTGGTTCCGATAGCCGAGCACTATGCCTGCGCAGTCGGCCTCCTGGGACGATCTGGCTGGGTGAAAGAAGCCGAGGAGTATGTCAAGAAGCTGCCAGATGCCGAGGCTTCCGTCTGGGACGCTCTAGTTACGGCGTGCAGGATACACGGAGATTTGGATCGAGGAAGATCTGCTGCTGAAAGCTTACTGGAGTGTAGTCCACACGCGGCTAGATCTTATGCTGTTGTCGCTGGCCTTTACGATGCTCTCGCAAGATCGGATGATGCTGCCAGAGTCCGAGAAACAATGACCAGCAAAGGCTTGACAGAAGAACGCGTGACAAGCTCAATTTTGGTCGGGAATACCACTTGTCACGAGTTCATCACTGCTGACACAAGACACAAGAGGATACAGGGGATACATGCCGAGCTAGAGGACCTGGGCCAGAGAATAGCAAAGGATGGCTATGCTCCCGATGCGAGCAAGCTGCTTATGCATGAGAGAGCTGAAGAACAGAGACAGGAATCGCTGTTTTATCATAGCGAGAGACTTGCTGTTGGCTTGGGAGCCATCAAAATTCGGGGAGATTGTCCTCTCAGGATTATCAGGAACTTCAGGATGTGCGCTGACTGTCACACGGCCATCAAGTTTATGTCCAAGGCGATGGGCAGAACAATCATCTTGAGAGATGGAAGCAGCCAGCTTCATCGTTTCGTGGATGGTCACTGTGCGTGCCGAGATTATTGGTGATTCTACTCAGGTATGGACTTTTACTTCTAAGCTTTAGTCGGGCTGGACTGACTTTGCAGGTCCGTTTGAGATTTTCCTTTTGACAACTCGTGTCCATTTTTTTGAGGCAAGACGTTTTTGATAAGTTCTGGTGACTTTGATGTGTTCGTGTTGTTCTTGGGTTTAGGGTTTAAAGGAGCACACGCACAATGCGAGATGCTGCAAGTGCTGCAGAGGAAGACGACCAGCACGGCGAAGCTGTTTGTAAAGACAAGCGACTTAAAACATTTACCTGGTAAGTTAGCGAGACCCATTTAGAATGTAGTGGTCTTTTCTCACTCGTTCACTCCAGGTTCTCAAGTGAGTTCCAGAACGTTTCACAACGAATCGGGAACCACAACTTACGACAATGTATACTTTACGTTCGTCAGGGAGAAGATGCAAAGGCTAGTGATTCACCCGATCAAGCACTACGGTTGGGATCACAAGGGCCAGACTGTAGATATTCTCCCGGCAAAGAAGAACCAGCGACTGAAAGAAGTGGTGGATAAACTGCCTACCCGAGTGGAAGGACCTTACTACGCGCACTATCTCAGGTACGCTGGCCACTTGAAAAATCTCACCGAAGCAAAGCGTCTCCACCAACACATCCGCAAAAGTGGCCGTGCTCGAGAAGAATCACTTGGTCACCTCATTGTGAAGATGTACCTCGACTGTGGAAGCTTAGAGGAGGCAAAAGAAGTTTTCTACAGGATGCCAAGGCTGGAGCCAGTGATCTGGAGGGAAATGATCGAGGGCTGTGCTCAGTATGGTGATATACCGGGGGTGATGAAAGTTCACAGGACTGTCCAGCAGGAGGGAATTGTCAGGGAGAAGCGGGTTTTGCTGGCACTCATCTACGTCTGTGCGAAGCTAGCGGATTTAGAGCTTGCCAAACAGGTTCACTGGGATGTGGTGTCCTGGGGACTAGGCTCCGACCTGTTGGTATCAAATGCTCTCATCAGCGTGTATGGAAGGTGTGGGAGGCTACACATCGCTCAGCTGATATTCGACACTATCGAATCACCCAGCGTTGCCTCGTTGAATGCTCTGATGGGAGCTTATGCTCGTCACGGCTTCTATGACGACGTTTTCGACAAGTTTTACCAGTTCAACGTGGAAGGATACTCGGGGAACCAAGGGACGTTCTCCGCTCTTCTCAGTGCCTGTGCTGGTCCGGCCTATCTCAAGGAAGGAAGACTTATCCACGACTGCTGCCAACAACTGGGAATCCAGACTAACACAGTGACCGGGGCCTCGATCATCAGGATGTATTCGAGCTGTGGACGACTCCAGGATGCACAGGCGGCTTTCGACGAGATTATCAACAGAGACGTGGCCGGGTGGACGAACCTGATCGAGGCATACGTTTGCCGGGGCCTCTCGCGCCAGGCTTTCACGACTCACGACGTAATGCAAATCAGTCGAGTTCGTTCCAACAGGATGACGTACATCGCGCTCTTGAACGCTTGTCACTCCCCCCAGTGGCTCGAGAAAGGCAGGCTGGTACACTCTCAAATTCTTCGGGACGGCTGGGAAGCTGATATCAAGACTGCCGCTGCTCTCGTCAAGATGTACTGCGTTTGTGGGAGCTTGCGAGACGCAAGGAGGGTGTTTCGGAAGTTAAACCGGGGGAACGCTTTGGTGTGGAATGCGGTGATTCAGGGGCACGTCCACGCGCTGTGCAGCAGAGAGGCTCTGATCTTTGTGTGGACGATGCACCTGGAAGGTGTTCGAGGCGATCGTGGGAGCTACTCGGGTTTCTTCAGAGCCTGCAAGGAGCTGGGAGCGCTAGAAGCTGGGAAAAGAATTCACGCGGCGATCCAAGGCAGCGAGCTGGAGCTGGAAGTTCTTGTGGGGAGCTCCCTCTTGGAACTTTACAGCAGCTATGGCAGTGTGGAGGACACGGTGACAACATTTAACAGGATGAACCGAGCAAGGGCGGCATCTTGGAACTCCGTCATCTCTGCGTTCGCTGGGACTACTGGCGAATCGTCTCGGGCGATCGAGTTCTTTCAACGGATGCAGCTAGAAGGAGGCCCTCCGGATTCTGCAACTTTCACCGCGGCTCTTGGCGGGGTGACGACAGTGGCGCAGGGAAAGTTTATTCACCGGTGGATCCTCGAGAGCGGATATAACAGCAGCCTGGAAGTCGGGAACTCACTCCTGCGAATGTTTGCCAAGCTCAAGCTCTTGAAACTCGCCAGCAAGACCTTCGAGGCAATGCCAAGTGTGGACGATTGCTCGTGGACGCTGATCATGGAGACGTTCTCCCAGAGTGGCTACAACCTGGAGGCTCTCGATCTCTTCCGCGACATGCTCCAGGAGGGTGGAAATCCTGGTAGAAGCTGCCTCGCCATCGCCATGACAGCAGTGGCGGAGCTCGAGTCAGTTCCGGACTGCGAGAGAATCCAGGGACTCGCTGGAGAGCTCGGACTTTGCTCGGACTCTACCGTTGGAGCAGCTCTTACCGCCATGGTCGCTCGGTGCATCGGCCTGGAAGAAGCTCAGGGTATCTTCGATGGCATCCATCGCAAGGACGTTGGCTGCTGGAATTCACTGCTGAGAGCTTACTCCCACCTTGGACACCACGAGGAAGCGGTGGAAATCTTTCGAGAGATGGAGCTGGAAATGGACAAAGTCACGGTTTCCATCGTTGCGGCGGCAGTGAGCGCTCTTGGCGAGCTCGAGCTGGGAAGAGAGCTCCATCTTCGCGCTCTCCAATCCAAGCTTGGAGCCGAGAAGACGGTCGTGGCTTCTCTTCGAGGCATGTATATCAAGCTAGGAGATTTGGAGAGCGCCAATTCTCTATAGCATATCCTCTTTTTGAATATAGATGCTGGAATTTAGCCAAAATTTTAGGGCTTTATGCTATGGTGTCGAGGGCTTTGTGCGCCTTGCCAGTGCTGGGATGCGTCGGTGGATCTTCCGTGCGAGCTGCGATGGGCGCCAGGGGGATTGCTGCTGGCGCCCTCATCTGGAGCTCCCGAAAGAGGTGCTTTTGTTCGATTCACGCGAATGCAGGTAGCAATGCGAGCGCCACCGCCGTGGAGGATGCCGAAATCCGTCCCGCAAAGAAGCCGGTGGACGAGGCCGTGACGCCGAGGAGCCAGGATTTCAGTCGATGGTACCTGGATGTGATTGACGCTGCCGAGCTCGCGGATTATGGGCCAGTGCGAGGAACTATGGTGATTCGACCTTACGGCTATGCGATTTGGGAGTTTGTCCAGGTTTTCTTCATTCTCTACTCCTTTTTTCTTGAGGTTCTTCTCGTTCTTCTAATCCATTTTATGTTCTTGGCAGTCATGGCTCGACGCAAAATTCAAGGAGACTGGACATTCCAACATGTACTTCCCACAGGTACTACGCGCTTTGAGTTAAACGAGTCTTCACAGCTACGTTCTGGCAGCTCATTCCATACTCGTTCATCGAGAAAGAAACAAGCCATGTCGAAGGATTTAGCCCCGAGCTTGCACTGGTGACTATAGGCGGAGGGAAAGAGCTAGAAGAGAAGCTTGTGGTGAGTTCTTTGAAACTTATCCTCCTTGATCATGTGAGATGTACAGATGCTTTCCAGGTGAGACCAACGAGCGAAACCATGGTGAATCACATGTTTGCTCAGTGGATTCGAAGTCATCGGGATCTTCCACTGCTGGTCAATCAGGTAACTGCTTCTTACAGCTCGAGTGTTAACTTAGATGTGATAGTTTTCTGACAGATGGTTGATATCAGTGGGCAAACGTGACGAGATGGGAAAGAAGAACGAAGCCTTTTATCAGAACACTAGAGTTTTTGTGGCAAGAAGGCCACACGGCCCATGCAACAGCGCAAGAAGCTGAAGAGGAGGTATGGTGTCGGTTTTATGTGTGTATGTGTTTTGTAGCTAAAAACATTTTCCTGTGCTAGGCTCTTCGAATGATAGAGGTCTATCGGACCTTTGCTGTCGAACAAGCTGCGATGCCAGTGATCGTGGGCCGTAAGTCGAGACTTGAAAGATTTGCGGGCGCTATCTGTACGTATACTATTGAAGCCATGATGGGAGATCGAAGGGCGTTGCAAGCTGGTACTAGTCACAACCTTGGCCAAAATTTTGCTCGAGCTTTTGAGACTCAGGTATCACACAAATTGTGTACCTATGTGTTTCTGTCTCTGATGTTTTCATCCCGGCAGTTTACGGATGTAAATGGTGATTTGCAACATATCTGGCAGACGTCCTGGGGAATGAGCACCCGCATGGTAGGAGGCATTATCATGACACACGGCGACGATAAAGGATTGATGCTTCCTCCAAAGCTTGCTCCCATTCAGGTAAAATCAGTGCACTCAATGCTCTAGTTGATAAGAGGTTGAGTGTTTCCAGGTTGTGATCGTGCCAATTTGGAAGAAGGGTGACGAACAAGAAGCTGTTTTACAAGCGGCTCATAAGGTCGAGAGTCTTGTGAGGGCCGCCGGCATTCGGGTCAAACTGGACACATTTGATCAAAGAACTCCGGGATGGAAGTTCAACCACTGGGAACTGAAGGTAGTGTGGATTGTCCATTTATTTTCTACTCATTTGTGGAGTGCAGGGAGTACCGATTCGAATTGAAATCGGGCCCAAAGACGTTGCAAACAACTCAGTTGTAGTTGCTAGAAGAGATGTTCCCGGCAAGGCAGGGAAAGAATTTGGCATATTTATGGACAGAAGCGTTTTGATTGATCACTTGCGAGCCAAGCTGGACGACATTCAGTCAAGTTTGTTGGCCAGAGCGACTGAATTCCGAGACAGGTTCTTTTGTCTTTCATTCTTGCTTGAAGAATAACTTATCGTGCTGTGCAGTAACATAGTGGATGTCAATTCTTACGAGGAGCTCAAGGCTGTGATTGCCGAGGGAAAATGGGCGAGGGGCCCATGGTGTGGGAGGTAAACTTTCTCGTGAAATTCCTTTCGCGCGATCTTTGATGAATGGTTTCAAACAGTGATGACAACGAGACCACTGTGAAAGAAGAAACTGGAGCCACCATTCGATGCTTCCCATTCGACCAGCCAGAGGCAAAGACGTGCATTTTCACAAACAAAACTGCCCATGAGGTGGCCATTTTTGCGAAGTCCTATTAACGAGAGAGTATCATCCCTGTAAGATACTATGGTGAAAATGGTGTTGCGTGAAAAAAAGTCCGTACACATGGTACTCTACGATATTGGATATTCTCTATGTTAATTCCCAACATTTCTGTCTGAGATTTGGGATTTCTTGAAATTATATGACCAGCCTAGAATTTCTAAAATCCATTGACTTGCTTGCTAGGTTTCTATAATTAAGAGTGTTGAGTTTATAGTACAAGATAAAATAAAAAAGAACTAATAAGCTATGCCAAATATGTTTAGCTAAATAGACACTTAGCTAAACATATTTGGCATAACTTAATAAAAGAGAACTAATAAACTATGCCATGTATGTTTAGCTAAATAAACACTTAAGAATTTCTTCTCTATATTTATCTAGTCAAGTACAAATCTAAATCCAATTTACTAACACTTACACAGAAGGGGCTGATAAAGAGAATTAATATGCCATTATAGCAGTAAAGAGGGAGTGTTCATAAATATTGATTAATAAATATTTTTTGATACCCAAAGTCACATTTATGATACTTTACCCCCCTTATAAAAAATCAACGTCCTCATCAATGCATACCCAAGCCTAACTAATTGCTAAGAAAACAACTCCAAAAGTTAATAGAAAGCACAATTATAAGAAATATACCAACTTAAATGAGTTGGAAACTATGTCTACTCTATGTCCAAAGATGCTAAGACCTAAACACTCTATTACTACATTAGAAATTGTTATTAACTAAAGTTTGTATATATCTACTTCACCAATAAGAAAAAGATTAACAAAGTTAACCACCCTTGCTACTCTAAGAACCACTCAATTTATAAAAGAATGATACACCCTTGTCTACAGGGATATAGAGAGAGAGCCAAAGGCACAACTCCCTTGAGAAAAATTTAACCCCATTAAAAAGGTTTAAACAACTATTATAAATTAGTAGAATAAATTGTTTATATGACCACGCCCCTTTTTAAAAATGGGTCAACAAAAGAAAGGTAAGAACTTGTGATCAGTTTATAATAGTTATCCTCATGGTTATGGATTGAATTCATGCACCAAGATGCCGAAGTTAGCCTACCAAAATTGACTAATATAAATGAAAGAAATTTTAGATGGTGAAAAACATATTACTTTATTAATGTGCAAGATTTATTATAAAGGATTATAAAAGCTACTTTTTATTATGATTATCATACTCTATGATAAGCTCATGGGTATGGGTAAGATTACTAAGAGGCTCCTAAATTGATTCTCAAGTTGGATAACTTTTCCATTTAAATTAGATATTCCTTAGAACAACATTACAGGCCTTGTAGGACAAAAAATTGCCTCAACCTCATACTTAGAGGCACCATTTACAACCTCCAGAAGGCGAGAATAATCCATAGAATAGTCTACAAAAGCATGATATAATGCTAACAAACTGACACAAAATATATCATACATATAGGATAAATGCATCTAAAAGATCCAACTTATAAGATATATCACCAACCCACTTTAACACTTGATAAGCCCAACATATCTCAGCAATAACTTCCAAGATAAAGACCCCTTAACATTCAAGTTTTGTGAGGATAACAAAACTTAGTTTCCCACTTGATAGGTTATATCTTGATGATGGTGATCCTTATCACGTCAATAGCTATCCCAAGCTTTGTCCATCGCCTCAGTTACCCTAGACCAACTTTAGTGTAGCTACTCATATAAATCTCAATGGCTGAGACCAACACTTTAGATATTTGTTTTGGTACAACAATTTACTAAGGACCTCACAAGCATTCCCTTGCAATATCTCGCATGAAGAACAACTAATAGTGCTTTGAAATATGTTGTTATAATAGATTTTTATTGTGTCCAAATGCTCAACCCAGTCATGCTTGTCCTTTGTGAAATAGTACCATAGATAATCCTCAACTTGAGCATTCATATGTTTATCAATTTAAGGATGACAAGTTGTACTAAACTTTAACTTGGTACCAAATAATTGAAACAATATACCCTAAAACTTCCTTGTAAATCTCAAATCTTTATTCAAGATCATCTCTTCAAAAAGTTCATAAACCTGTCCTACTCTATAGAAAAAAAGTTTTGTCACTTGCTTTGCATTCATTATTTCTATAGTTGGAATGAAGTGTGCAATATTTAACAATAAATCCACAACCACCATCAAAGTGTCATAATTTAGACTTTGGCAAATAAATAATAAAGGTAAATGTCATACTCTAAAATGGCTATGCTAGTGCTAGAATGCATTACAACTTCCTAGTTTGCTTCTCAGTTGGTAAAGCAAGAATGGATATAATTTGCTACATCACCTTCCATACTAGATTAGAAAAATCCCTTTTTCAATGATGCAAGAGCATTTCATTTACCACCATGTCCTATTGCCAAAACATCATGATGTTTCCATAGAAACACCTATTGTAGATCCTTGGGTGGAAGATACAATTTTTTTTTCTTATAATAAATAAACTCATTAAAGAGGTACATTTTGCATCCTGATTTTCGCACAAAGGCATTTCCTGAGTCAGAAATTGAGATCAGGATTTCTCCCGGTCTAAATTCTTGACTTGGATGACTAGGCATATAGTGGTTATATAGGCTGGTGATAGCATGCCAAACCTATCCCCTTTTTGTCTTTTATATCCTTGGCCATAATAACAGACACTCCACTTGCTCAACATCTACTCTTCTCTTCCATGCCTATCTTACTCATTGCCTTCTGGGGATCAAGGTTGTGAGATGTGCATCAATTTCAGCATCAACATCTTTGCAATAGCACATGGCTAAGTATTTCTTTCCTTTTTATGTTTGGATCTAGTTTAGATTAGAGAGGATTCACAAGATCAATGTAAAGGTGATTTTGTAGTTCTCCACTCATCCTAACTGAGAAATGAAGCTTCACATTGGCATGACTAGCAACTTTCGCCACTTCGTTATCAAGATTTTACTTCAACAATTCCATATGATACAAGATCACCTTTGCTAATAAATCACTTCTATATGAAGTTTAAACACCCTCTAACTAGTCTAAACTAATTGCTGATATTACCCAGAATTGATTTTGACAACTCAATAGATCTGGAGCAATATTGTCTTTACCAGATTTATAAATTATTTCAATATCAAATCTAACAAGCTTGTCTTACCAACGAGCTTGCGTTGGTGTAAGATTTAGTTACAGTGCAAAGTAACTCAGTGTGTTATTATCCATATAAGACTTGGTATGACCACCTAAATAATATCTCCAATGTTCCAATGCTAACACTATAGTAAACATTGCATAAACTATTTTCGTTGGGTTTCATCCAATTTTTTGGAGTAAAATAGAACGGGATAACTATGTTGCTTTAACCACACTATCAAAATCTTGCTACAACACGGCATCAATAGCATAGTTAAATGCATCATAATTCACTTCGAAGGGTTTATGAAGATCTGGAATCCTCAATTCTAAAAAAGCACATTGAAAAGTTGGTATCCAATAAAATAGTATATTACTCTTTGTTAACTCAGTCAATAGAAGAGCAATATTTGCAAAATTGTGAACAAACTTGCAATAGTATCCTGCCAAACTGAGAAGGAATAAATATCTTATATATTAGTTGGAACTGTAAGCTTCTGAATTTAGATTTCTTGGGAGGTCATCCAACTTAGTATTATTCAAACCCAAGGACACTGTAAGCAACCAAAGAAAACAACTTGAGAGACAATCCATGGGGTTTAAATATAAAAGAAAAGGGCCCATGAATAAGAATGCACCCCCTTTTCCAATCAGTTAAAGGTTTTAGGATATTTGGGGTTAAGCATCTTTAGTTTGAATAGTATCAAGTTGGGTGACCTCTTAGGAAGTCTAAATTTAAGAGCTTACATTTGGTATCAGAGGGGTCTCAGGTCCAACTCTATTGGTTAGCTTAGGGGAATCACACCACATATTAAGATTGACATTTAGCAAATCCAATTTACTCTCGGCTGGGTTTGACTCGAGAGGTAGGGTGTCAAGAGAATAAGGCTCTTGGGGGAGCTATGGTTCTTAATTTCCATTCACGAGGGCGTAACCTTGTAGAGAAGCATGGTGAATTGTAAGCAACCAAAAAGAATGACTTAAAAGACAGTCCATGACGTTCAAATATAAAAAGAAAAGGGTTTATGAATAAAAGTGCACCCCCTTTTCTAATTAGTTAAGAGTCTTGAGATATTTAAGGTTAAGTGTCCTTGGGTTTGAATAGTACTAAGTTGGGTGACTTCCTTGGAAGTCCAAATTTAAGATCTTACAACACTTAACCCCATGTATCCTAAGACCCTTAACAAAAAATGCACTCTTGCTCATGGGCTCTTTCCCTTTATATTTGAATCCTAATGGATCATTTCTTGAGTCATTCCCTTTGGTTGCTTATAGGGACTTTTTAAGACTTCACCACTTCTACCTTCTTCACCACCTATTATATACCCAAGAAAGTTCATATGTAATTGACTAAAAACATATTTACTCTCCTTAGCATATAGTTTATGTTCTTACAACTTTTGAAATAGTACTTCCAAGTGTTTCAAATGATCCTTCAATGTATCACTAAAGACTAAAACATTATCAATATATAAAATATTAAATATATCCAGATAATCTCTAAATATTCTTTCCATCATTATACTAAATATGAATTATATAGCCCGAATGGCATAATGAGGAACTTGTCAGATTTGTAACAAGTCTTAAAAGTTGTTTTTTCCACGTCTTTATTTACCACCCATTTCTAATGATATTCGAACCATTAATTCATATAAAATACTTAGCCTTTAAGAGTTGGTCAAACAAGTCATCAATATGAGGCAAAGGATAACTATTTTTGACCATAATTTTATTGAGAGCCTGATAATTAATACATATCACCATCCTTTTTCATAACAAAAAGGACAAACACTCTATAAAGTGACTTACTTGGTTACATATGACATTTATTAAAGAGCTCTATGAATTACTTTTTGAGTTCAACCACCTCCTATATGTTCAAATGATATAAAGCTATTGTAGGTGGTTTAGAATCTGAAACAATCTTAATCCAATGATTAACCTTATAGCTACAAGGTAGCCCTGGTGGTAAATCTTTCGAAAAAATATTTTTATTCCTCGCTAACAACTCCAAACTTACCCTTAGTACAAGATCAACCTATCACCAATTCAAACCTAATCACCATCACTCTTAACTTCTATCACTTGAACCTAAAAGGTTTGACATCCCTTCTTAGTTGTTTTTGAACTGCTCTCGCAGTTAGGAATTTAGCATTCCAATCCCTTAAGAAGCACTTTTGCAACTAAAAGAATACATCAGAATATCCTTTTGACCTTAATATGATATGACTTTTTCCAACACCACATATCCTCTAAATATACTTGTTGAAAAAATCTATACCAAAGACTATTTAAAAGTTTAGTATCTTCAACACTACTAAATCTAATCTTTCTTTCCATTTGGATATCTTTATTGGAATATCATTAATAAATTTTTTAGTTACTTACCCACTTTCTACAAATAGAAAGTGTATGAGTGATATTCTTTTAGCTTTCAATCTTAACAACTTAACTAAATCTTTAGATATCACATTATATATAGCTCTTGTGTCAATTATCAGTTAGATTCAGTATCTGCGGACAAAGGCTATAATATACATCAATGGATCAGTATTTGTATTAATTATGAAAAAAGCTCGAGAAGAATAACTCATCTCCTTTTCCTCATAATCCACATTGACTAATTTGTCAACCCCTTTAGCTTCATTATTAATGTTTTCCCTCATGACATTGATATGAAACCTTATCTTATGCTTGTTGGATATGCCAAAGGCATATATCTTACCTCTTCACAATGAAAACAATGACCCATATTATTTGTTTTGCTAAAAGGAGGAATAAAGGGCTTAAGAGTAAAAGAAGCTATTAATGGTCACTAACCATCACCTTTATTAATTGTTGTTTTTGAACCTCTAAAGTAAAATTTCCCTTCCACCCTCTATTTTTTGTCACCTTATTTATTCCTAAAGTTTTTATTCTTATTTGAGGTACTAGCATATGGTTGTTGATTTTGTTCCATGAGTGAGTGACTAAAGGCAACTTGTTATACTGCTTCCTTACACTCTAGATGCATCTTTGGCTTAAACTTCAAAATCTTATTACAAGAAAGTGAATTTAAACCTTTTAGAAAATCACTCATATTTGCAATTATAATGTGTTTATGAGCAAACTTATTAACAAAGTGCATAAGTTCCCCACACTACTTTAACTATCTTAACTTTGCCCAAAGTTTCAGACTAAGATCATTTAGTAAGTATTCCTGATAGATATAAGACCACATCTTAGTCCAACTTCTAATTTGCCCTTTTTTAATGCACACCTATCACCACAAAGTTTTGGCATGATTGGTGAGAAAAAAATTGCACACATCTAACCTTTGTATGACCATCCATATCTAGTGCTATGAACTAGCGTTTCATATTATAGACCCAATCTTCCAAAACTTAAAAGTTTCACATGCCTGTAAAATTGGGTGGTTTTAGGGGCTTGAATTTTGAAAGGGGTAGTTGTAGAACTTCATCATCCTTAAAACTTGAAAAGGAGTTTAGTTTTTTAGGTTTAGCTAATTTAGCTGTCTTAACTTCTTTCTTCCTTTTGTTTTCCTTTTTCAATTTATAAATGCAAATTTTCCATCTTAATATCTTGTGTCGTATGCTATAATACTGCAATCTTGGACTTTTCCTCTTTTGACTTAACCTTAACCTCTTCTCTAGCATCTCTAATAGGAGTTTCCTCCTCTTGATTTCCTTGTCTAGAGGTCTTAACATCGTTTTTTGCCATCTCACTAACTACATGCATGCCTTTATCAATAATTGAACATGCATACAATATTCTTAATGAATGGTGCAATCTAACTATTTTTATATAGGTTGCTTTAGATTTACTAGAAAAGTCTCTATGTATGCAACTAAAGTTAAAAAATTTAATAAAAGTTGAATAGGAATCATTGATACAATTTCTTTGATACCAAATGTAACACACTTGAATCTAAAGCCAAACTCCTAGCTTGTTGCATTGTGAAATAATGTCTCGTACACACTTAATATCCTCTATAAGCACCAGCTCCCCTCCTACATGCAAAACAGTATCAGATAAAGTTTAATACAATTTTAGCATACCAATGGCTTAATGTGAGGAGGAAGGTACCCTACTAACTAGAGTAACATAGAGCTTAAGCTTAGATCTAAGTTAGATATAAAACAAAGAGCAACACAACTCAGCAAAAGCCAAACTAATGTCTTAAGTGGTCAACCATACTTCCAACCATTATTTTTATTATATACTATACATTTGGAAAACCCTTACCCCCCTTCTTTCCTTGGTATTAATGGACTAGACTCAATAAGTGAAGGTTTTTGCCAAGCTAGTACAAGACAAAGCAAAATAGAATTGACAAGTTGAACCAAGTATGTTTAGTTAAATAAATACTTATGAATTCCTTCCTTATACTGCTTGGCCAAGTAAAGATGCTAAATCTAATTTACTAACAGTTAGACAAGAGGGTGACAAAGAGAAGCAACACTATTATTATGGCAATAAAGAAAGAGTGTCTATAAGGATTGGATGACAAATATCTTTTAATACATGAAGTCCTATTTATGATAGACTTGAAAGTGTTAAATACTCCTAATCCCTCTTGTATTTCAGCCAATTCTTCAGCCAATACACAAAAAACCTAATCAAGTTTACAGGAAAAGCTAAAGATGAAGATTATATCACAATTAAGGATGATATTGAAATGCTTGAAAAAAGTGATGCTTTATTTGTGGAGCTTCAAAACATCACTTGTCTGGATAGTGGTTAGAATATACTACCTTTGGAGAACTTTGACATTATATGGATGGTTCCACCAAAGGGATTTTGAAGAATGTATAAAATATTCTACATATATTGGATAGATCTAATATAAAAGTTGCATTGTATAACATTTTATTGCTTCAAAACTCATAATTATATATTACCCAAGTTCATCAATAACTCATGCAACTATTCCAGATTAAAATATGATTTTGGCATGAAACTCTCCTACCATTGTTGATCTTGGAAATGAAGTTCATTATTGGAATAATTTGTTTATTTAGATATAAATAATCTCTTCAAGCTAAAACTCTAGTAAATCTATTACAAAATGGTGTAACTTGGATTTTTATTCTTTATTCAATTTTGTAAAGTGAGGAAAAAGTGGATTATATATATAAGGTTTGTAAATTATCAAAGGCATACCTTAAAAAATCTCTACAAACCACTATTGTTTAGAGAACAATAATACATTTCCATCCTCATGAAGTGTTGGAAACCTTCTTGCAAGACATCCCCAACTAATTGCAGCTCTAAGAGAAGCCTATAGTAGACCACAATTGCTTTACACTTCATTACCATAATTGTTACTAAGATCCTCTAGAATTGTTTCCATAACCTAGTGAATATGAGTGATTATTGGGTTCTCCAATATCTCTTTCACCACCTCCTTCCTTTTATTTACAATTTAGAGACCCACATTAGTTTGTAACATATTCACTTTATCCCAAATTTGAGAAACACATGACTTCAAGTCTCTTTAAAAAAGGCTATCTCATGATAGCTTTTTATCACCTAGATCTAAGATTTCCTCTACAACCATGGCTATTGTAGCTATGTTACATAAACAAGAAACTTGTGACTGTGCTTTAAAACACTAGAACAACAACTAGCCAATTAATATATTCTATAAAAATGGATAATTAGAACAACTCAAAATATTCAACTGGTAATTCATGTCTTTCTCCTATCAGCTTATTGTTAAGTAATTTGATATAGGAGTTTTTCTAGATGCCAATATAAAGCACCCTCAACAAACATATAGACTTGATTTGTGTGGAAAATAAAACATTTGAATACATAGCAAATAAAATTGGATGTTACTTACATTTCTTGCTATTTTTCATAATATCTTGCATAATGCATTCTTTTGTAGATCTCTAGCATCAATGATCTCATTTCCCACACCATTTACCCCACTAATATCACATTCATACTTCACTTGGAACCAGGGAATATGATAATCTAGTTTAAAAAGAGGCTCTACGTATAAGAATTCATTATTTACAACTATTTATAAGACAAAAGACTTTTAATTGAGGCTAGAAGTATACAAAGCATGTACCATCACCAACTTTAGCTTTAGTTTCTAAGTATAGATGAAATATTATATGCTCTACCAAGAAACATGAGAATTGATTATATTTTGTTTTTATAACTTTGAAAAACCTTTGAAGTTTGTTTTTGGTGTCTTATTGTCTTTCTAGGTACTAGTGTTTTATAATCTTTAGAAAATGCATTGCCACTCTTGCTAATATTGCATTTTATTTCTGTTTAGGATCTGATGTAGAAAGGAGTTCCCTACTACTATCTTCACCATATCCTATTCCTCTACATTTCCCATCTTAGAACGACTAAGGATTTTTATCTTCAACTATGTTACCATGACTATCATGTTGTCATCTATAACCTTGAGTTCAAAATTTAAAATTCAAAATTTTTAATAATATTCTTTAATAGACACATATAAAAGAGTTTTTATCTAAGGTTTTTGAAATTTAAATAAAGAATTTTATACTTAATATAAGGGAAAAAAAAAGTTTAAATCACACACATTCTATCACAAATCAAAATACTTGAGATCTTCCCAGCAAGTGAGCCTCTTCTTAGATATTAGAGTGTTGCATCTTGCCTAACTAACAAGTGATCAAAGATGCCCTAGAGTTTAACCAAACACAAATTGAAAACGTGTGTGCCATGCAATAGTTGCAAAGAAAGACAAGTAGTAGAAACAAGCATAGCTAAGTTTGGTTTGATGATTTTGGGCTAATTGATGCAAGGCATTTTCACTAAGCCAAGGACAATGCCAAGAAAGCATCCATTGATGTTGAAAGTTTTAGAAGGCAAGAAGATTAAGTAAGACATGAGTAAAATGTCCTTATGAAAGCAAGTAGAGAAGGACAAAGGCATAAGCAAGTTGCCTAAGTTAAAATAAGTTTTTTGAATTTCAAGGAGGATGAGGAGGATATAAAGTCAATGAGATGAAAATACCTAGTGATATAACTTGGAGATTATATCTGAAACTTTGTAAATTGCAATAGGAATAAGTATTAGATATTTCTTTTTTGTTGCTGGTTGTTTGAAGAACAATCTAGGTTTTTCTTTCACTCTTTTTTCCTTACACAAGCTATTTATTATGTTCTACCAATTCAGTGGTTTACTGGAGGATGAAGTTAACTGCACAAAAATTTCAAGTTGCCAAGTAGGAAACTTGCTTTTTAATTGTCACTAGATTCTCAATGATTATAATATGCTACTATGGACTGTGCAAGCACCAAGGAGAGATCCCTAGGTTACTTCTCCAGATAAGTAAGCTAACTCTCATTCAAGCATATTGATATAAAAAACTATCCAAAAGTAGAGGATGAAGTTAGACAATCTTTAGAGAGGCCTTTGTGGTTGTAAAACAATGAGAAGTGATAATTAGAAGATTTGGCTTGGGAATCCTCCCTTAAGGAACCTCTCAACTTTCAACCTCTCAACCTTTCACTTTTGCAAGGTGTTGAGAAGCCCAATAAAATTAGTGTACTGTTGGAAGCTAGCACTTCCAAAAAATCTATTCATTAGCATTATCGAGGCATTGGTGTGGCAAATGCATTAAGCTATGACTGGGAAAAAAAGATAAGTGTTGTGAGCAAGAAATATGAAAAACTAACGACTCACATACATCCTTCTGGGACTTAAAGTTGCTATATTAGTGTAAGTATAATTGTGTTATATGGGCTTAAAGAAGAACATTGTCTAGGAGTATGCGAGTTGATGCATGTGTTAGCACTCATTAAGGGATTTGAGTTGTAGTCTATTGCCTTTGTTATTTTTCTTGTTTTTATTACATTTTCTAGCATTGATCATGTTGGATTGGTGTGAAGGTAAAGCTTTAGCTATAAGAAAGATAAGAATGGGATATAGAATGCATATGAGTGAGAGTGTTCTTGATGATCATTTTCTCAACTTGCTTGTGTGTTATAGGCATGATGGGAATTAAATTGGTAGAGCATTATTCACATTGAATAGCCACAAAATATTAAGCTCCCTTTTTGGGTTTCCTTTCTTCTCATAGTTTTTCAGTATACGTAGCTGAAATAAAAAAATGAAAAGTAGATCATATAGGGCTAAGATCACTTGGCATTACTATAGCATATTCCAAGCCAATCAATTGTTAGAACAACTGCATAAAATGGATGGAAGGTTGTTGCATGTTTATAATGGTGGGATGAAAATGTAATTGCCATATTTCAAATCCAATATAAATAATTACTCTAACCTTAAAGTTTAGGAAGTATATATAATAAGCTTCCAAATTAACAATAAAATAAAATAAAATATAATAAGAATTTTATATTTTAATATAATTAATTAATTAATTAATTAATTATTATAATTACAAATTAAGTAAAAATTTCCACTTTATTTTTTAGTACAAAATAAATTCACAACTAAAAAAAGAAATATAACTCATTAAAAAACTATAAAAAATAAATTTACTAAAAAATCATGTAAAAGAGAATAGAAAGCTATTATTTATATATATATATAACCAACCAAGGGAATGACTTAAAGGACAATCAATAAAAGTTCAATAAAGTGAAAAAACCCAAGAATAAGAGTGCACTATTTTTTAATTAATTAAAAGTTTTGGAATACTTGGGAAACCGTCCTTGGATTTGAATAATACTAGGTTGAGTAACATTAGTCAAAACTTAGTCACTTACATTTAGTATTAAAGGGGTCTCAAGTCCAACTCCTATTGGTTAGGTAGGAGAATTACATTAACATGTTGAGATTGACATTTGGTAAGTTTAGTTTACCTTTAATTGGGCTCGACTTGAGGGGTAAAAGTGCCAGCTTTAACTACATGATCAATGTCAATCAAAGGGAAATTCAAGGGTATATTAAAGCATATTAGTGTAAGGAACTTAACCTACCCTAGAGCTCATAATGGAACGGTATTGCAATGGAGCTTTTGAGGTAGTTCGAAAGTGGTTGGGTGGTGAAGAACTTCAAAAGAAGGCATAATATAATTTAAGGAAATTAGATCTTTATCTTTTCATACCATTATAACATTGATATTAGAGGCAATCTAGTTTATCTGTAGCTGAGCTTGATTCAAGGGGTAAGAGCAATCAAAAAGAATGACTCAAGAGGTAGTCTATAAAGGTTAGATTTGACTTGAGGGGTTGCCTTTAACTTTTATTAGTTGGCTAGATGTTGCAAATGTGACTTCGGGTATTGAAAGATACTTGTCGGCCAGTCCTTACGGGCACTCTTTTCTTACTGCCACGACAGCAGGAGGTCGGTACTGCTGGTTCCCTTTATCAGCCCCTCTTGTCCAAGTGTTAGTAAACTGGACTTAGCATTTATACTTGGCCGGATGAGCATAAGGAAGGAATTCCTAAGTGTCTATTTAGCCAAGTATACTTAGCCCGGCTTGTTAGTTCTTTTTTGCTCTGTCTTGCACTGGCTTGGCAAGAACCCTCGCGTATTAAGACTAATCCCTCAATATCACCGGATGATATCTTATTGTGTCTGCCAAACACCTTCGCTATCACGCCCTTTGTGTTAGTCTCATTTCGGTCCCAAATGCTATTTATGAAAAGTGTCTAGATTCGCTCATTTGGCATATCTATGGAATGTAGAGGTTGGCTTGAACACAATGGTGTTCATCCCGTATCCAAATTCACAATCTAGTGCCATTCCATATTTAGTAAGTTTTGAGCTTATCCCAGAGACTAACTCCTGGTACTAAAGGAGGCTTGGGGTGAAAGCCCAAAGCGTGTGTTCCTTAGGAGGGGGGGGCGGGGGGGGGGGGGTGCTATGTATAGTAGGGATAGTGGTTGGAATGCATGTCCGACCACCTGAGACATTATTTTGGCTCCCGCTAGGTTGTGTTACTCCTTATTCTACGTTCGGCTTGGGTCTAAGCCCAAGCTCCATGCTGCTTTAGTCAGTGGGGTACCCTCCTCCTCACGTTAGGCCACCGGTATGCCAAAATTGTGCCAGACTCCGTCTGACACCATTTTGCGTGCAGGTGCTGGATACGGGGAGCTGGTGCTCGTGGGATTGTACCGGACCCTCGTTTCGTAGTGCAACGGGCTTGGAGTTTGGCTCCAAATTTAGGTGCACTATATTTGGTATCAGAGGAATTGTCTCAGTGATTCATATCCAACTTTTGTTAGATTTTCTGACTCAAGTTGCATACGCAGAGACTTTTCTAGTAGATCCAAAGTGACCTGTGTAAGATTAGTTGGATTGCACCATTCGGTAAGAACGTTGTATACATGTTCAGTTACTAATAGAGGCATGCATGCAGTTAATGAGATGGTGAAATGGAACCGTACTGATGACGCTGAAACCTCTAGACAGGTGAATCGAGAGGAGGAAACTCCTGCTAGAGAAGCTGCGGAAGAGGCTGAGGCCGAGTCAGAAGAGGAAGAGCCAGATGCTGCAGCGTTGGAGTGTACGGCTCAGGAAGTCAAGATCGAGAATTTGCAAAGGGAGATTCGCAAATTGAAGAAGGAGAACAAGAAGAGGAAGAAAGAGACTGCTAAGCAACCGGACTCCTCTTCAAGTTCTGAGGACGATGAAGTTCTGCAGCCGCCCCTAGTTGCACGAGTTTCAAAGTTCAAGCCTCCGAAACCACCCAATTTCAAAGGCATGCGGGACTATCAGGTTTTGGAAGACTGGGTTTACGATATGGAAAATTATTTTATAGCGGCAAACGTAGATGATCGTACGAAAGTTGCATACACGCAATCCTTTCTCACCGATCATGCCAAAACTTGGTGGCGCTAGATGTGTGCTGAAAAAGGGCAGACTAGAAGTTGGACCAAGATGCAGTCTTGTATCCGTAAGGAATACTTGCTGGATGATCTTGGTCTAAGACTTCGCACGGAGTTGCGACGGTTAAAGCAGCGAGGGGACCTTATGCATTACATTAATGCGTTTTCTCATAAGCGCATTATGATTGCAAATATAAGTGACAAAGATGCTCGGAGTTATTTTCTGGAGGGTTTAAGTTCATTTTCTCGCAATGAGATTTTGAAGTTTAAGCCGAAAACATATCTGGAGTGTAAGGAGGCAGCACAGCAAGTTGCCTTTAGTCACTCGCTCATGGAACAATATCAGCAACCAAAGGGTGGAAAGCATGTATCGCCTTGGGGGCTCACAAGCTACGGTTAACAAAGGTGGTGGTGGTTGGAGACCACCAGCAGCTTCTTCTGGTCCTAGGCCCTCTGTTCCTCCTCTTGGTGGGTACAAGCAGCAGCAACTTGCAAAACCTACTCCTAGTGGAATGGGTAGTGTGGGTCATTGCTTCCATTGTGGAGAGTTAGGACATAGGTCCTTGGAATGTCCCAACAAGCATAAGACAAGGTCTCAGGTTAATGTCATGAGGGAAGACGGTGGTGGTGAAGCTGAAGGGGTTGACGAGTTGGTCAATGCAAACTATGAGGAAGAAGAGGTGAGTAACTTTCATCACTTTCTTCAAGCTTTTCTTGCAGTCAATGCAAACACTGATCCGTTGATGTATTTGGTAGGGTTTGTCTGTGGATACCGAATCCGAGTGATGATTGACACGGGAGCTACGCACAGTTTGATATCCGAAGACTTAGTTAAGTTGTTAGGATTGAATGCTGAGCAAATATCGCCTATGCACTTCTGGTTTGCAGAAGGTGTTCCAATAAAGATATCCAAGTGGAAAGAAAGAGTGGACTTGGTAGTGTTGAAGATATCAGATTTTCAGATGGTGTTTAGTATAGAATTCTTCAACAAATATGTAAAAGGGATTTATGGTGCTGGACAAAGTCATATCACATTGAAGTCAGAAGGATGTCCTGATGTGTCCTTCTAGTTGCAAAAGCGCTCCTCAAAGGATTGGGATGCTAAGTTCCTGACTGCAAGAGCCACTCAAGAAGCAGCTAAGAAGGGATGTCAGACCTTTTGGGTTCAAGTGATGGAAGCTGAAGGTATTGGTGACTCAGTTTGAATTGGTGACGGGGTTGATTCTATACCAAAGAAGATATTGGAGTTGTTAGCGAGGAATCAGGATATCTTCCCGAAGGATTTGCCACTGGGGCTACCTCCTAGCCGTGAGGTTGATCATCAGATTGAGGTTATTCCGGGTTCTAAACCACTTATGAAGGCTCTATATCGATTGAACATCAAGGAGATGGCTGAACTCAAGAAGCAACTCACAGAGCTTCTTGACAAAGGTTATATCCGACTAAGTAAGTCACCTTATGGAGCGTCGATCCTTTTTGTTATGAAAAAGGATGGAACCATGAGGATGTGTATTGACTATCAGGCACTCAACAAGATTACGGTTAAAAACAGTTATCTTTTGCCATGCATTGATGACTTGTTTGACCAACTCTTAAAGGCTAAGTATTTTATGCGACTTGATTTGCGATCCGGATATCATCAGATACGGGTGGCGAATCAAGATGTGGAGAAGACAGCCTTTAAAACTCGGTACGGATCTTATGAGTTCCTTGTCATGTTGTTCGGGTTATGCAATGCTCCAGCAACGTTCAGCACTATGATGGATAGAATATTCGGAGATTATTTGGACGCATTTGTTATCCTATATATCGATGATGTTCTAATCTTTAGTGAAACGTTGGAGGATCATTTGAAACACTTGGAGCTGGTGTTTCAGAAGTTGCGCGAACACAAACTGTATGCTAAGGAAAGTAAATGCACTTTTGGTCAATTGCGCGTAAAGTTTCTCGGACATATAGTTGGTGGTGGCGTGATTGAGGTCGATCCAAAGAAGGTGGAAGCGGTGAAGTCCTAGGAAGTCTTGACCATTGTATCAAATGTTCGTTCCTTTCTCGGTTTGGTGGGATACTATTGCAAGTTTGTCTGCAATTTTGCAAGAATTGCTCTTCTGTTGACTGAGTTGACGAAGAGTAGTATTCCGTTTCATTGGACACCAGCTTGTCAGTGTGCTTTTGCATGGTTGAAGGAGATCTTGACTACAGTTCCTGTTCTCAGGATCCCAGATCTTGATAAACCCTTCGAAGTGCATTGTGATGCGTCTGGCTATGCTATCGGTGCCATATTGCAGCAAGATTGTGACAAAGCAGTTGGTGTTACACTAAGGCGACATGGTTGTCTCATTGCATTCTATTCCAAAAAATTGGATGAAACTCAATGAAAATGGCCAACGCATGGGAAAGAGATGTTTGCTATAGTGTCAGTCCTGGAACACTGGAGACACTACTTGGGTAGACATACCAAGGTTTATACGGATAGTAACACACTGAGCTACTTTGCTATGCAGCCTAAGCTTACGCCAAAGCAGGCTCGTTGGCAAGAGAAGCTTGCTAGATATGATATTGAAATCATATATAAACCTAGTAAAGACAATATTGTCCCGGATGCATTGAGTCGCCAGGCTCAGTTCCGGGCAATATCAGCAATCAGTTCAGACTAATTAGAGGACATTCAGGCTTCATATGGAAGTGATCCATTGGCGAAGGCAATCTTATGCCGTGCGGGGTTGCTAAAGCAGAGCCCTGGTAGCAAAGCAGCAAAAGTTGCAAGTCACACTAATGCAAAGCTTCACTTCTCAATTTGGGATGGGCTTATATTCTATAAGCAAGAAAGATTGTATCTTCCCTCTAAGGATCTGCAGCAGTTATTTCTGCAGGAACATCATGATTTTCCAGTAGCGGGACATGGTGGGAAGCAAAAGACTCTGGCTTCATTGAAAAAGGGATTTTTCTGGTCTGGTATGGAAGGTGATGTAGCGAACTATATCCGTTCCTGCCCTATATGCCAGTAATGTAAGTGCAAAACTAAGAAGCAGGCTGGAAAGTTGTAATGCATTCCAGCACTGGCATGGCCATTTCAGAGTGTAACACTTAATTTCATCACTTCCTTGCCAAAGTCTAAGGGTTATGATACTTTGATGGTGGTTGTGGATCGGTTGTCAAAGATTGCACACTTCATTCCAACTGTGGGAACAGTAAATGCAAAACAAGCAGCAAAGCTCTTTTTCCATGAAGTAATGCGGGTTCGTGGTCTTCCTGAAGAGATGATCTCGGATAGAGATTCGAGGTTTACGGGGAAATTTTGGGGCACACTGTTCCAGCTGTTTGGTACCATGTTGAAATTTAGTACGGCTTATCATCCTCAAATCGATGGGCAGACCGAATGCGTGAATGCTCAAGTTGAGGATTATCTGTAGTACTATGTTGCAGCGGACCAACGCGACTAGGTTGAGCATTTGGATACAGCAAAAATTTGTTATAACAACACATTTCACAGCACTATTGGTTGTTCTCCATGGGAGATGCTGCAAGGAAATGCTCGCGGAGTGCCTTAACAAATTGTTGTACCGAAACCAATATCCAAAGTGTTGGTCCCGGCCGTTGAGACTATGCCAAGGTTGGTCTAGAGCTATTGAGGCGATGGGCAAAGCTCAAGATAGGTATCGACGTGATAAGGATCAACATTGTCGGGATGTATCCTATCAAGTGGGAGATCCTATATGGCTATCTTCCCGAAACTTGAACATTAAGAGATCTTTGTCTCGGAAGTTGTTACCGAGATATGTTGGACCCTATCGGGTGTTGAGGCGCATTGGTAATATATCCTATCAGTTGGATCTTCCTGCAGAGATGTCCAATATTCATAATGTATTTCATGCCAATCTCTTGGCTCCATACACTATGGATGATGCATGTCAAGTGGAGATTAGTCCACCACTAGTAGTTGTGGATGGTGAACCTGAATATGAAGTGGAAGCTATTTTGGGTACACGTTGGCTTAAACGTGCCAAATGTCGAGAGTATCCAGTTAAGTGGAAAGGTTACCCATCTTGTGAATCAACTTGGGAGCCTCTTAGGAATCTTACCTATGCTCATAAGCTTGTCACGGAGTATGAGAATCATAATAAAGATTAGCTTTTGTAAAAATCTTGTAATAAATCTTGCAAATTAATAAAGTAATATATTTCTATAAATCAAAGTGTCGTTTCTCTTTAGGTTAATTTTGGCAGGCTGACTTCGGCACTTCGGTGCATGGGTCCAATCCATAACCATGGGGATAACTATTATAGACTGATCACAAGTCCTTGCTTCTCTCTTGATGCCTCACTTTCGGAAAAGGGGTATGGTCGTGTAAACAACTTAATCTGCCTGCGGGCAGGGATATATCATTCCTTTGTAAGCCGAGTGGTACTTGGAGCAGCAAGGGTGGCTAGCTCTGTTAGTCATTTCCTTGTCGGCGATGGCCGGAGGGTGTCTGAGTCTTAACATCTTTGGACGTAGAGGAGAGGTCGTTCCATCACTCATTTAAGTCGGTGTGTTCCCTATATAGTGTGCTTTCCATTAACTTTCGGAGTTGTTTCCTTGACAGTTTCCTAGACTCGGGTATGCATCGATGAGGACGTCGATCTTCCCCAAGGGGGGGGGGAGAGTGTCGCGAATGTGACTTCGGGTATTGAAAGATACTTGTCAGCCAATCCTTATGGGCACTCTTTCCTTACTGCCATGACGGCAGGAGGTCGGTACTACTAGTTCCCTTTATTAGCCCCTCTTGTCCAAATGTTAGTAAACTGAACTTAGCATCTGTATTTGGCCAGATGAGCATAAGGAAGGAATTCCTAAGTGTCTATTTAGCCAAGTATACTTGGCCCAGTTTGTTAGTTCCCTTTTGCTCTGTCTTGCACTGGCTTGGCAAGAACCCTCGCGTATTAAGACTAATCCCTCAATATCACCGGATGATATCTTATTGTGTCTGCCAAACACCCTCGCTATCACGCCCTTTATGTTAGTCTCATTTCGGTCCCAAATGCTATTTATGGAAAGTGTCTAGATTCACTCATTTGGCATATCTATGGAATGTAAAGGTTGGGTTGAACATAATGGTGTTCATCCTGTGTCCAAATTCGCAATCTAACGCCATTCCATATTTAGTAAGTTTCGAGCTTGTCCTAGAGACTAACTCCTGGTACTAAGGGAGGTTTGGGGTGAAAGCCCAAAGTATGTGTTCCTTAAGGGGGGGGGGATATGGGGGGTTCCAAATGTATAGTAGGGATAGTGGTTGGAATGCATGTTCGACCACCTAAGATATTAGTTTGGCTCCCACTAGGCTGTGTCGTTCCTTGTTCTACGTTTGGCTTGGGTCTAAGCCTAAGCTCCACACTGCTTTAGTCGATGGGGTACCCTCCTCGCGTTAGGCCACCGGTATGCTAAAATTGTGCCAGACTCCGTCTGACACCATTTTGCGTGCAGGTGCTGGATACAGAGAGCTGGTGCTCGTGGGATTGTATCGAACCCTCGTTTCGTAGTGCAACGAGCTTGGAATTCGGCTCCAAATTCACGTGCGCTACACTAGAGGAATTATATTAACATGTTGAGATTAATATTTAGTAAGTCTAGTTTACCTTTGGTTGGGCTCGACCCAAAGGGTAAGGGCAATCAAAAGGAATGACTCGAATAGGAGTTTAAATATAAAAAAAAACCCATAAATAAAAATGCACCCTATTTTCTAATCAATTAAGGGTGTTAGGATACATGGGGTTAAGTGTCTTTGAGTTTGAATAGTATTGAGTTGGGTGACCTCTCGAGAAGTCTAAACTTAATCTCTTACAATAGACAAGTAGATAATAAAAAATAAATGGTACTAAAGCAGTGGGATTAAATAGTTTTAATATAGGGTTGGCTCTACTTGGCCTTCTTGGTTGGGTGGCAAAGAAAAAGATGGTGGCCCCATTGGCTTTGATAGTGGATGGTTAAAAGGTGTAAATAACTAAAAAGGATAATTTAAGACATGGTTCATTTAAGTTTAAATATAGAGGGAACAGGGTTATGGGCCAATAAAAGGTGTAAATAACTAAAAAGAATACTTTAAGAAATAGTCTATTTAGCCTATGAATAATACATATATCAATTTGTAAGGAAGCATGATCTATAAGCAATAGAATACTCCATATTTCAATTGGTGAAGGGTTTTGGGATAAATGGAGTTAAATATATTTTTAATATTAGGTTTAGTGATTTCTTGGGAATATTAAATTTAAGAGCTTATAAATATGATAATGGGATGAGATTTAAATATTTTTTTATTATGAATCCATATGGGGATAAATAGGGATAAAATAGCCATTAAAAACTTTCAATTACCCCAGCTTAAAGGGATATACAAAACTTCTATGGTTTTTCTATAGTAATTTACTTTAGGATATAATGTACTACATTTGGTATCAAAGAGATAAAATATGTTATAACTTAGTTGTAAACTTAGTCATAAATATTTTAGTCATATTTAGTCATGCTTGTGGAGGTCAGCTCTATGAAGAGAGTAGTGCTTTGCTAGTAGTTCCATTATTAGTGGTGAAGTCTATATTTTGCAAAACAAAAGTGACTTGAATAGTATGAAATCAATAAAGAAAGTTTTGTAATAAAATTTTTATATACTACCTTTTAGTATATATGCTGAACTTCATATTAGATTGTTAGTTTCTATGACTTGTGTTTGGAAAAATTATTGAAGGTATGTAATTCAATCCATACTTTACACTTGCCGAGATTGATATAGTATTATGTATCTTATGTTGAGATAGAAATGTAGTCATGGTCTGTTATAATTTTGTTTCCTATTGTTCTTAAAGCAAACTTAATATACTTTGAGTCAAAACTCTTATATTGGTGGAGAATTTAGAATTCAACTAAATACAATTTGAAATGGGGAAAAACTAAAAATATGCCAGATGGATAATGGCCATTTAACTTCCCAAGTGCTCTTCTAATGATTAAAGTCACTATAGGTAGTGTTGTTGTAATATAGTCTTTGACTTTGTTACATCTGCTAATGCATATTGCATTGACAAGTCTAAGTGTAACATATATTGTTCATTCAGTTTATATTAGTATAATGATTCACAATTGTTGCTATATCACTTATAAGGTAAAATGTTATTCAACTATAGCAAAATTAAATATTTTCTTCCTATAATCAAGTTTAAATCAAAGCATTAATTTGGATGTTTAAACTAAAACTTTTAACCAATTGAAAAACCACTTTATCTTCAAATTTGAACTATGATCTTTTATTGCTAATTATTAATAAACAATTATATAATTTATCAAAAAATAATGCCAAGTTATTTTCAGAAATTTCATAAAGTGAACATTTATAAATCATTAATAAACATTTTTATATTACTATCAATTGATAATGGCTACTGATCAGAAGTTGGCTTAGTGTTAACATTAAGTTTGATTTTCAAGTCACTTAAACTACTTGGTTCTACTTTTGGTCATCCTATTATGCTTTGAGCTGTTTACCAAATTATATGGCAATTATATTTAGATATCTCTTGATTTTCTTAAAAACAAATTCCACATACTTCATATTATTTTAAAATATGAGTTAATAAAATTAATAATATAGTAAATAATATATACAATTTTATTTTCATATGACTCATAAATGCTCGATATTCAATATATAGAATTTAATCTGATAGAATCAGGATCTTGATTACATTTTATTCTATATGTAATTTTGTAAGAATTGAAAATATTCTTTAAACATGGAAGATATCAATATTCTTAGTTTTATTTAAAAATTATACTATAAATAATAATATCTTATAATTTAGAGTTCTATTTTCGATATCATGTTTTACAAAATGAAGCTAAATATTTATCTTGCTATTTTATTTATACTCTTTATTAATTGTTTTTCAATAGAAATTTTTATTATAAATAGATTAGGCTATTCTATTGATGCATCATGTGAATCAAAAAATGATAAAATAATCCCAAGTATTCAGAATGATAGAAATAAATTTTCATTTAATTTTACAACATGTTGGGCTTTTTGTCGAACTCAATTTTGGTGTAAATTTGTAATTAATGATGGACCTCTTAAAGGAAATTTAAAGGAATTCTCTGTTTATGTTCAAGGAAGTAATAGTGATTATGAAGAAGCTGAATATATAGAATATTATATATTTACCTATGCAATTTTTGAAACTCACAAACATTATAGATATGATTGGTCTTTACCGCAAAGGAGGTATAAACTTGATTTGTAATTAATATTTTTCTAATAATAATATCTATATTAAAATATATTAAAGACCCAATGTTATCATAGCCTAAAATATATCTATATATTTCTTAAATTTCTACATTTATCTGTTCCTTTTGTTTGGATCTCATGAGCATTTTGGAATATTTGTTACTCTATGAGTGAATCAAACTATTCCATTATCATGATTATTATAAACTCCTCCTTTTTAATTTGGAGAGCACACTTCTTGGGGTACTTGTGAATAGTTTTTGCTTCATATGACACAAGAATTACTAAAGAAGTAAAATAAAAATGAGTTACATTTTACTATATATTTACTTCAAGGTCTTCATGTTCTATAGATATACTAGTTAGTTGTGAGTGACTAAGCAAGTTTCTAATCTTAATAAACTTAATTACATTTAAACTTGCCTCCCTTGGATTAAGTTATTTTATACATAAGACTATAGCTAGCAAAAGTACTTACAGCCAAGTTTAGTTTTTAATTATATATAGTAGCCAAGTTCAAGTTGTTTTTCATTTGGTTCCATTTTTAAATATCTTTTTCTCCCTTTTGAATCAACTAAGTTATGGAGAACATAGTTACCAATTACATATGGTATGTTCTCTAATCACACAAGAATTATTTTGATATTATTTAGCCAACACAGCAAATTAATTAAGCTCATGGTGAACATTTCGAATTAATTTGAAAAGTGATATATGCTTTCAGTGGGATTCAAACATTAGACTTCTAATTAAATTCAATATCTATCAAGATCAGATTTTGGATCTATATTTACATTACAGTTAGATTCTTAACACCTTATAGAAGTATATTATAGAACTTTATATTTAGAGTGTTCAACACAATCCATCCATTATTTCTTTTCTTTATCTTTGTTTCTTTAGTCTCTTGCTCCTTGACAACAAGCCCCTATAGATTTACTTATGATTTAAGAATAGATTGAGAAGGGATAAATTGTGTTGTTGTTATAGATGCCACATGATAAAAATCTAAATATATGGATTTTTTTTTATAATTTCTTGTTTTTCATACAATGTTATTTAGCATTCCCTAGGCATGTTCCTTGTTTATAATGAAGTATAATCTATATATATATATATATATATATATATATATATATATATATATATATATATATATATATATATATTCATTATAAACAAGGGAATGCTAACTGAAACCAGGTGTCAAATAAATAATTAAAATATACTAAAAAGGGATTTGTATATAATTATTGTATAGATCTCACTGCTCAATTTCTTATGATGTAGTTAGTGATCATGGTGCAAAACCCCACAAGCTATCCCCCAAACCTGCACTGGGCTCCATCCAACCATATAAGCATAAGAGTATCACCATGTACCATGTTGTTTCTTCCTGTTATACTTCCTCTTCAACTCAGTAAGAAGACCCCACTTTGTTTGGCCAATAAAACCACCTCCAGCATCCATAATTTTTCATAAAATACATAGTCAAGATATGATACTTATATTAATTAGTTATGATCTGTAAAAGTAAATACAGTTTAAGAGCATGTAAAACAATCGGCATTTAAAAACCAAACAAGATATAATGGTGTCACATTTGGCCTAAGGTCTTGATGTTCCACGGCTCGATGTAGTTCCAGTCGCCCTCCCAGAAGTTTTTGGCCAGGATGGAGTATGCAAACTCGGTGGGATGAGTGAAATCCCAGAAGAGATACTGGCTGGGATTATCGCACACCCCTTGCGGGTCATGAGTGGCGAGCCAGCCGCCACACTTTCCACAGCACGCGTGAGCCGTGTCGTAGAGGCCGTAGGCGGAGGCGTTGGACATGATCTCGGTCATGGCGTTGAAGCCTTTAGCGTAGGAGATTCGCACCCCTGGAAGCCTCATCACCAGCTCGCGAACCAGCATCTTGAGCGCCAAGTTGAAAGCGCCCGCGATCTCGTTGACGAGGTTGAAGCAGGAGCCGTGGAGGATCCGGCGCACCATGGGAGTGCATCCCAGCGGGCCCAAGTTGAAGACCACGATCCGGCGAGCGCCGTTCCGGTAGAGCTGGATCAAGTTCTTGCGGTAGATGCTCATCAGCGTGGACAAGAAGTGTCGCCGGTTGGCCGCTGCCTGGAACAAGTTCGCGAAGATGTCGTTGCTCCCGGCGGTGATCATGAAGAGCGAGTTCCGGAACATGATGGAGGCGTGGTAGTCACCGTTTTGCTGCCGCACGACGGTCGAGAGGTACTGGAACTGGTCCATCTGTGCGTCGAGCGAGAGGACCCCGAGCGGTGCGTCGGTGGCGTTGAGCAGGCCGCTGCCAGCCGACGCAAAGTTTGCACCGTGGATGAAGCTCGCCCCCGGCTGCATGAAGGGTGGAATGTATGGTAGTCCCAGGAACTCGGCGATGAAGTCCGCTATCAGCCTGCCATCGCTAAACCTTCCTGTTGGCACTCCGAAGGACGTCGTTCCGTAAGGCGTGACGTTGGCAACCGCCAGCGAGCCAGGCAGGAAGTTGTTGTTGCCGGTGTCGAAGATTGAGTCGCCAAACAGGAAGAGCATTTGCACTTGACTGGCGGAGGCGAGTGTGAGGACCTGGAGGAAAACCAAAGCTTTCAGGTGAGCCATTTTGGATTGGAAATTGTTAGCGGAGAGAACCTGGTAACAAATTTATACAGGCCATCCACTGCTCCACCATGCTCTTGATTTGCAGCAAGCCACACCAAAAGACCGTCTACGTACTATGTAACAGCATGCAGTCATGCATTCCATCCGCTGTACCTATATTACCACTTGTTAGAGAAAAAACAAGGATTCTCAATGTAACGACATGCCTGATCAATCTCTTCTCGCCATTTTCAAGACTTGGCCTGCCCTGTCCTCCAGTCTGCTCAAAGCTTGCTGGATATATTCGTTGTGCTCGGCATACATTTGCAGCGCCTCCAAGGCTTCAGCTTGCTCCTGCTCCATTTCCTCTTTATAAGTCTTGAGCTTTATCTCGTAATCCGCGTTTAGTTTCTGGAGCACACACAGCGTGTTTCATTTTTTCAGAAAAAAAAAATTGCTCAGAGATAGATAAGACACTCTCACCTTTAGTAGTGATTCCGCGTCATTATACACCTGTCTTAACGTTGTTTGTTTTTCTGCCAAGCTCTTCTCGAATTGAGCTCTTTGAGCGGCTTTCGAGGCAATGTAGTTATCCAGTCTCTCCTTCCTCCCTTTATATTGTGCCTCAAGCTGCATAACGGGACATCGTTTTAGGAAGAAAATACGATTGCCTGACTCACCTTCTTATTCTGAGTGACGAGTGTGGAAACCTCGTCAGATTTTTCTTGGAAGGAAACCTCATCCGCATACAGTTTCTTCTGCATGACAAGGACTTCTTCCCTCGCATCCCTTGTTGCCTTCTCAATGTTTTCCATGAGACTGGCAACCAGCGGCTTGAACACACCCTTGACGTTAAAACCAAGTATATCTTCGGGTTTCTCCTCCCTCGAGTTAACTTTCATCTCGAGTTGAACTTGCCGAGCTTCCAATTCTGGATACATATTTTTGAGCCTGCTCAAAAAAAAAAAAAAACACAAATCGCTAAGAGACATAACAAAAAATTTCTTTACCTCGCGCTGCCAGTGTTGTAGGTGATGACAACGTCCTCCACCTCCCTCAGCATGTTCGCAGACTGAACTTCCTTGTCCCATGCTTCCTTTTGCAACTCCTGTGCTGCTTTAGAGACTGCATGCAATCGCGTCTCGAGAATTTGGCTTTCTTTGTCCATCTTCTCGACGCCAGCGACGCTGAGCTGCTGAGCCCCGATCCGTTGCCGCAAAGCCTCGTTCTCCTCCGCTATGTTGGAAGCCTCCGTCTTCAAACCCAGCAGATCCTCCCTCTTCTCCTCCATTTTCTTGAGCGACGCCTCCTTGTGCGACTGAAAGTTGCTGATGATGGTCGTAAACTTTGCGACGTCGTTTAGAAAGTCCGCCTTCTTCGACTCCAAAACAGCCAAAGGCGATGGCTCACTTGTAAAGGTGTGGAGCTTAGCTTGCAAATCATTCACGGTCTTCTCGAGCTCTTCTGCCTGCTGCACCAGCTGGGCCTTTTCTTCCTCAAACTGGACCCGAAAGTCCGCGTCGAGCTTAGCGCACGCCTCATCGTTGCCGCAAAGAAACTCGTTGTAAGCTTGGCTGAGGTACTCGAAAAAAATCAAATCCCCGCTTCCCTCGTAGCCAAATCCACCACCATTCCCTTCTTTGATCTCCCGAGCCTTCTCCTCGTAAGTCAAGAGATTGACGAGCCAGGCTAGAGCGGCCAGCAATCCAGGCCAAGAATGCGGGCTCCCGGCGGCATAGAGGGCACTCTTGCTGATCTGGAAAGGATAGTTGAGACTCCTGAAGAAGCCCGGGACATCGTCTTCGAGCTTGCCAAAGACGATGTGTGGATCCACTTGACGGAAAAGAAACTCTATGATATCTTTGATCTCCTTACCGGAGGGCAGCTTGGAGGAAATGGGCGAGTTGAATCCATGGGTCGTGAGGTACTCGATGAGCTCCGCCGTTGCCTCTTTCTGGAAGCTCTTGTCGTTGATGTTCCTGGGATCCTGTGCCGACGCACCTTTGGAGGAGGAGAAGGCCATGGATTGGCGGCTCAAGCTGGGGCGGTGATGGCCCCCGGGAGGCATCGGGGGGCCTCCCAAGCTGGGGCGCTTCATGTAGACACCGCTACTCCGCGGCAGCTTGGCTGGGATCGATGACATCCGGCTGCTGGATCCCCTGGAACTCATGGCAAGAGCCACTCCAAGCCCTAGAAGAGCCCTAGAACAATGGAAAAAGCGCGGGAAATTCAAAATAAAATAAAATAATTTCTAAATCATATTTGCAAATATTTTGGAATAGTTCATTTTTTAATTTTATTATTAGGCTAAAAAAGTATTTATTAATAATTTTATCAAAAATATTGAAAAATGATCAATGAAACATTTTTGTTAGTTATTATTTTTTCAAGTAATTTACTATTATTTAGAACGATTGTGTAAATTTAATTACCAAATATTAAATATAAATATATTCATTAAATTAGGTTTATATTTTAATTTTTGTGAAATGACGAAAATGTTATAACAAACAGTACATAATTGAAATTTAAGATTTGTAATTAAGAAATAATTATTGGACATTATTTTAATTATAATTTTATTAATATATAAATATAAAGTTAGAAATGGAGAAATTATGAATAATATTATGGTGGTAAGAAAATACCAAATTTGAATAAGTGAGGCAAAACATTTTATACAATTTCAAAATATAAATAGATTTTATTATACTTTGGTATATAATTAGATTCAATGCTTTTTAATTCCATGATAGAAATTAATTAAAATCTGAAAATTTAATTTAATTAATATTTTAATATTAATGCAATGGAGAAATTTCAGAATGCTATAATAAAAAGTTTTTCACATGTGAGTTTTAAACTCACTAGATATTATCTATGATAAAATATAAATTAAAAAATTTTAAAATTAAAAAAATTATTTGGAAAACCTGATGCAACACATATTTTTAAAAAAAGCAATGCAGTAAGAATAATTTAATAATAGAATAATATAAACTTATTTACTAAGTTATTTACTTATTTTTTAATAAAGATCATGTGGATTTGATTCCTTTTCTTTACACAAAAATAATTATTTCTAAAAATATTAAAAGATATATAATTTTAAAATAATAATAATCTAGTTAATAATAAAAATTAAATTATTTAACTTATTATTACAAAAACAAATTATATTTATGCCTTTCTTTTCAATTATCTTTACATGTATGTACATAAACATAACTAAAGAATGTTTCCCTCCTTCTGCATGTTAGCTAAGACTAATCTATACTAATGTTATGATCATCAACAATAAGTTGAGTTCAGGTCTATATGACCTCTCTAAGAATTCCATTTAAAGGTCACTAATTAGATTCCAAGTTTAGTGTCATATCTCTTAACTCTAAAAAACCATAGCCAATTAAATTTAGTGGTTTGTAGAATAGAAAATGATGTGGTCAGGTTGGATAGTGGACTTATAGTGAGAAAGTAATAATCTTAGATTTTTGACAATTTCAAATTGTAATGGAGGTATGTGAACTTGTAATTTAGAATCCTATTTTATGGCTTTAAGTAGCTTTAAAACTTAGAATATCCAAGTTCTTAATATAATCATTTTTCATATCCTCTTATTTCTTCTTGCACTTGGAGATAGTGATGGTAAAATTTGTGCTCGTAATAGTATTGTTGAATCCTCTTGCACTTTTCTATAACATCACCCATAGATATAGTATTGTGCTTGTAAGAGTATTATTGAATCCCCTTGCACTTTTTTATAGCATCACCCTTTTGATACTTTTGATTATTTATGTTGTTGAGAGTGATTATTTTCGTTTAAGTGGCTATAGTAAGAAAAAATTTATATCCCCCCCTTCCTAACTTTGATTTTTTCCTCTTGAAATCATATAAATCACTTCTACTAATATAGATTTAAGAGTTTCAAAGTTTATTGACATGGCTTATAGCAAGATCCTCTATTATTGAGAAGTTGTTATTGATAATAAAAGAACCAAAGCCAATTGAAATATAAAAAGAGAACAAATTATGCAAAACTACAAACTTCAAACTGAACCTCATATTGTTTATTCAGAAAACATTTTGGTAGTAGTAATAACTTGTTAAGAAAGTGAATGTTTCATAAACTACATAATACTTACTTCTAAAATCACAATCATAAATTTCAAATATTTATTTATAAGGAGTTTTAACTAAGTCTATACTTCGAGTTTTCTTATAAAACATAAAATTTAACTTGAATGCACGAACTCACCATGACATTGCCAACATTCTAGCTTAAGAAAAGATATGAATTCTTGATTGAGAAAAATGCCAAAGAAGGAAATTTCCTTAGAGTTTCAAAAAATACAAGAAACTTAAATTTTAACTATATTTTAAGTTTGATGTTGCATCTTTGAACTTTGTATAGGTGCTTTTGAGCTTAGTATAATCACTTTGGGTCCAAGTGCAATAATTATTACTCACACTTGCACTTTTAATTCCCCAAGGCCTCATTTTCCTAAAATTTTATTTTCTTTAAGACAAGGTGAAATTGGTCACTTGGCTAAATTTTGGGTGGGAATTGTTTTGCATATAACAATGTAGTATTTCGAATTTTTCTATGTATTCCCCATATGTGATACAGATTTTATTAATATCCAAGCATAACTTCATATATATTATTTTAGAATGCAACTAAATATTCTATATAAGGTTTGTAAATACATGTTTATATTTATATATATTACCTGGCTAGGTAATACATTAATTGTAGTACTATAACATACAAACTATTTATTTGGGAATGAATTTAGTCTATCCATTTTTGTATATAAGTAAGGGTATAAACCCCAATTAATATGCCCATTTCTATATCTCAAACACTCACATTAGTGGAGCTAAGAGGCACTACAATTTGTTCTTGAAGGGTAAAGTTTTTTTGCAATGCTTTACTCTAGTGTTTGGGATTGTGTTTTTTGTTTTTTATTTCTTTATTCTCTTTTAAATCTAGATCTGTATTAACTTTTTGCAAGATCTAGAATTTTAACTATTGCTGTGTTTAAATCTACTCTTTCTTCTTATCATCATTGCATTCTTTTCTTCTATTATACTGCGCCATCATCGATCAAGGAATATGTCATTTGAGCTTGTTAATGCTACTCTGTTGGATCGAGTTTTTTGTGTTATAGGGTGTGATTATATTAATGTTGCACCCATCCTTGGTGTGTTGCCATTTCCAACTTCCATGAGATTTGATTATACAATTTGTTTTGTTCTCGGTGTTCTATTATTTCTAGTTGATATGGAGTGTGATTGTAATATCGATTGATGAGTTATGAATGATATAATCTAATTTTTAGAGAATGTTTGAGGATCAAGTTTATGGGAAGATAATGTTTATGAGCACAAATGAATTTTGGATTGTAATGAGAAACTTGATTATTATAGAGATAACTTTATAGATGAGTTGGAGATTTTGCAAGGTAAGTCTTAATCCTTTAATCTGCTATCTGATCCTTTTTCTTTACCTTCTGCTCTTTCCTAATTTTTATTTTTATTTTTTAATCTAAGCTACCTTCTCATGTTCTTAGTGTTCTTTCTTTATTTGCAATATTTCCTTCTTCTGGCATATTAATTATTTCTGGCTCTTATAATTTTTATTCTCAATTTGGTGTTGAGTTGAGTGTTTTCTATCTTTCTCATACTAATTTGGATGTTAAGTATATACATAAAGCTAAAAATCTTATTTTTGTTTCTTTAACAGAGTCTTTGATCAATTCTAGTATTAAATATTCCCCTATTCTAAAGGTTAAATCATTTTGGCTAGAGCTTCTGATTAAATGTGTGTTTTCAGTTGTGAGTACTATTGAAAACTTTTGTTTTATCATTGTTACTAAGGGGTTTATATGTTCCTTTGAGAATGTAAACTTTTCTATTAATTTTCTTGTCTCAAGTGTTAAATTATGTATTAAGTAAGTTGAGCAGTGTGGAGCTCCCACTTATCTTCTGCTAACCAAAGTATTTTATCATAGTAAATCCTTTATTCTTCAAACTTTGAATATGTTTCCTTCTTTTCTCCCCATTTCTACTTTAACAATTGTTGAAAATTCCTTTTTAGATGTTTTTTTATCCACTTTTTCTTCTTTCACAATGCTTTTTCCTCCCTTTTTTTCATTTTCTCCCTTTTTCCTCAATATTTCAAACTTTTTTTTCCTTAGAGGTGGGGTAAAGGGGACAAATAGGAGTCTAGTGTTGATGATAGAATAAAAACAAGTAGATACAATAGTAAAGTGAGGAAAAATGACATGGATTGTGGACTAAGGATAAAATAGATGAGTCTAAATGGAATATTTAGCTTTGACATAGTGAGGCCAAGCAAATGCAATAATAAAATGAGGCTAAATATAAAATGAAAGTGATCATAACAAATCTGAATAAAGCTAGTGTTTCAAAACTTTTTTTCCTCTAAGAAGGGGATAAAGAGGATGTGGAGAATAAATGGAGTGAGTCTAACTTCTCATATGCAATGCAGAATAAGGATGATAATTGTGAGTCTGAGTAAATATGAATTTTAAATGTTGACCAAAAGGAAGATGCAATAAGTTTTATTTATGGTCATGAATCTAAGTTAATAATGGTTCTGGAGGATTGTCCAACAAATAGACTTAGACATAAGATGCATTGTTTGTTGCAATGGTGCTTTATAAATCTACAATAACTCTTAAAATCATTTGTTTTGGTTTAAAGTTATAGCTTTATGGTTAGTTTGATTATTTGGTAGTTATATATGAAGTTGCAATTGGTTTATTAGAATTTCATAATTAATTAATGCTTATGTCATTGCTTTGGATTTTGTTTTAATCATGGTTGTTAACAACTTTATTAGTGGTTTTGTGGGAGTTTTAGAATTTTATGGTAATTTATTATCACCCACCAAAAGCTCTAGATATTTCACTTGACTTATTATCATTACCTTTTCATCTTCCAAAGGGGAGAATGATGTAAAGTTTGAAAATACACACACACACACACACACACAGATATATATATATATATATATATATATATATATATATATATATATATATATATATATATATATATATATATTACCCTGACTAAGTAGTACATTAATTATAATACTAGAGCATATGAACTATTTATTTAGGGCTGAATCTTATCCATCCATTCTTGTATATAAGCATGGGTTTAAACCCTAATTAATATACTTATTTCTATATCTAGAGCACTCACAGATATAATATTAAATAGATTATATTCAAGTATTATAATAATTGTTTTTATTTAATCTTTCCACTTAACAAAAGTTTACAATTGCTACAATAACTCAAATATGAATTTAAGCATCACCATATTTTATTTAAGATTATACAAGAATAATCAGAGATTTTTATATTTTAACTTTATGAGTTAAAAAGTAATTAATAAAAATATATTTTTCACAATCCATAATATAATAATTAAAGACAAAATCTTAGGAGAACACCTTATCAAGCATTTATTAATTATAATTTTTTCTTATAACCCTTGAAATTTGTAATAATAATGAAAATGTTTTAAGAATTATTTCACATCCTAAATTTTAAATACACTATATATTCTGACCAGTTTGAACTACAAATTTTATTCTTTATGAGTAGAAGTTGGCAAGTAGAGAGTATGGAGCAGCTCTTGTAGGATCTAGCTCTAAAGCTAGCTCTGCAACATTTGCCCCAAATTGCTCATTCTTTTTGTGGCTTGAACAGGATCCAAGGAGTGAGGTCCAGTCTGTGGTATCTGGATCAAAAGGCATGCTGTAAATTAGATTGTGGGCATCTACCAAGTGGCCTGCCCGTCCCAGAAGGTCAATTACACAAGTGTAGTGCTGCTTTGTTGGCTCCAAGAAAAAATCAGGCAACATCCTCTGGAAGTACCACCATCCTATTTTAACATTGCCTTCATGTCCATATCCATTTAGAATGGAGACAAAGGAGATATCATCTGGCATCAATCCATCCATGATCATCTTTTGAAAGAGCCAAACAATGTATCTTGAAGAGGTATGAGTAGCAGAAGACTTTGATGGTTTTTTTAACCGCTTTAGCTCCTCATAAGAAGAGCAAGCAGAAAGCATAGCATTCCAGGAGATTAGATTTCTGTGAGGCAGCCGATCAAACACAGTTTTCGCATTTACCAAATCACCAGAGTGAGTGTATGCTGCAAGAAGGGAGTTCCAGCATGCAGCATCTCTTAGTGGCATTTCGTGAAAATATTGCTTGGCAAATTCCACCTTTCCACTGTTTCCATATGCAGCAAGCATCACTGATGAGGAAGCTAAGTCTTGATCTGGCACAAAATCTAGCGCTGTTCTTGTGTCCTCAAGCAAGCCATGCTGAGAGAAGGCAGTGAGCAAAACGTTCCACGAGACAACATCCCTGTCCGGCATTGAAGCAAAGAACATTGTGGCAAATTTCAGCTGGCTGCCATAACAATAAGCAGCCAGCATCGCATTCCATGAAACCAAATCTTTGCTTGGAATACTATCAAACAAAGATTTTGCTTTGGCGAAGTTCCTCTCTCTCGCGTAGCCACACAAGAGCCCATTAAGGGAGATAATATCTTGCTCTGGCATGAGACTGAAAATTTGCTCGGCATGTTTCATATGCCCATGTTGGGCATAGGCAGAAAGCATGACATTCCAAGCAACAATGTTCCAATACGGCATTGATTTGAACATAGAAACCGTTTGATCGACCATGCCGCTGCTTGCATACGCAGCCAGCATGGCTGTAAAAGCAATGGTATCTTTAACAGGCATTGTATCAAAGATCTTCAAAGCGCTATCAACATGCCCATTTTGGGCATATGCACTTAATATTGCAGTCCATGACACGAGATCCCACTCAGGAGCCATATCAAAAATATCTTTAACTCTTTGAATATTTCCGTATGCACTATAAGATGTTAGCATTGCATTCCAAGAAACCAAATTCTTCTCTTTCATTGATGAAAACAGAGATTCAGTCTCTTCTAGATGCCCATTTTGGGCATATGCCACAAGCATCGAAGTCCAGGCCACAACATCCCAAGCAGGGATTCTTTCAAATACGATCTTCGCCTCCTCCAAAAGACCATTCTCCGCAAACAAATCCAGCAACGTTGTCCACGACACCAAATTCCTCTTGGGCATCGCATCGAAGATGGCCTTGGCTTCTGCAACGCAGCAGTTTCTGGCATAAGCTCCCAGTAATAGATTCCACGAGTAGAAATCCTTTCGATCGATGCTGTCAAACACCTGCCTTGAGCACTCCACACTGCCGAATTTCCCATACATCTGGATAAGAAGATTGCACAGAAACACATCCGATCCTAGATCAAGCGACAAGAAAGAGGCGCACCTATGAGCAAATCTTACATCCGAGAGGTTCTTGCTCGATCGTATGACCTCAACACATTGATCTCGAGTGGCTACTAGCATCTTGCAGCATTGTTCTAATGGAGCCCTCTTTCAAAAATTCATAAATCAAGCGCGGGAATTTCAAATTAATAGGGTTTACTTTTAGGGTTCTTCGCGAGGTCTTGGAAATGTGAATGAGAAGGAGATGTGCGCTCTGTGCAAGGTCGGGCTGCCAGGTTAGTGCCGCAGTGGGCTTCCGCTTTGCCCAGATTCAGGGGATTTCTGCCCCTTCCCAGCACCAGGACGCTCTCACGATCTATCTCAGTGCTTTGAGAGGCTGTGGCGGAGCCAGGGATTTGGATTCTGGAAGGATGATCCACGCTGATGCCGTGCAAGCCGGCGATGATTCCAACGTTTTCTTGGCGAACACTTTGATCAGCATGTATGGGAAATGCGGGAGTATGGCCGATGCTTACAGGGTGTTCCAAGGCATGGATCGTCTAGACGTGGTTTCCTGGTCGGCTCTGGTATTGGGTTTTGCCGAGAATGGCGAGGAAGAACAAGCGCTGGATCTTTTCTCGCAAATGGAGGAGTGGACGCCCAACTCTCAGACTTTTGTAGCTGCTGTCAAGGCGTGCTCGAATCTGGCAGTCAAAGAATCCGGCAAGCTTGTCACCAGCAGGCCTGTGAAGATCGAGTCGCTGAAAAGAGGCATGGAAGTCCATTCGCGAGCCGCGAGAAGGGGCTACGTCCAAGACGATATCTTTGTAGCTGGAGCGCTGGTGGATTTCTACGCAAACTGTGGAAGCGTGCTGGATTCCAGGATGGTCTTGGATAGAACACGGTGTCACAACGCGGTGCTGTGGAATGCATTGGTTCTCGGGCTGGCGGAGAACGGGGAAGCCGAGCTAGCTCTGGAAGTTTTCTCGGCAATGCCGGGCTCTCTGGTGAACGCTCGAAGTTTTGTTGCTGCGCTCAAAGCCATGAGTTCCATAGCTGCGAAGCAAGTTGGCAAGGAAAAGATGGCGTGCCTAGAGAAGAGTCGGGAACTCCACGCTCGAGCAGCAAAGCTTGGCTACGAGTCGGATATTTTTCTCGCAAACACTCTGGTGGATTTGTATGCCAAGTGTGGGAGCACGAGTGATGCTCGGGATGTTTTCGACAGGATGACGAGCCGGAGTGTGGTTTCTTGGGGGGCACTGGTTCTGGGATACGTCGAGACTGGGAACGCGACGCTGGCTCTCAAAACGTTGTCACGCATGCAAGACGAGGGATTTACACCTTCGGCACTAGTTTTCGTGGCAGCGCTCAAGGCCTGCTGTGGAGTAACGTTGGAGCTCGGGAGAACGATCCATGGAAGCATTTGCAAAGGCGGGCTCGAGCAGGACTCGCTCGTCACCACCTCACTCATCGACTTATACAGCAAGTGTGGAAGCATGGACGACGCTCAGCGAGTTTTTGACGGCATCGCGGAGAGAGACCTGGTTTGCTGGAACGCTCTCTCGACGGGATATAGCCGCCAGGGATTCACCACCCAGGTTTTCGAGCTCTTTTCTCAGATGCTGGAAGAAGGCTTGCAACCAAACTCCGTGACTTTCCTCGCTGTTCTTACGGCCTGCAACCATGGTGGGCTCGTCAGCAAAGGAAGGAGCTACTTTGACGCCATGTCGAGCTCCAGGTTTGGGATTACTCCCGGGATTGAGCATTACCACTCCGTGATCGATATTCTGGGCCGAGCAAACCTGCTGGAAGAGGCAGTGGCGATGGTGACGTGCATGCCTCACAAGCCCAATGCAGTAACTTGGAGAACAGTGATGAGCGCGTGTCACAAGTGGAAGAACGAGGCAGTGGCAAGGCTTGCGTTTGATGCCATCGTGGAGATGGACGAGAGCGACGCTGCAAGCTACATGCTGATGGCCAATTCGCTCTATGAAAATCGTGACAAAGTTCCACTAGAACGGAGAACCGTGAGTTAGCAGCTTACCGGGGATGGATCATTCATATCGATGATGGTTTCCAGGTAAGTTTTTCCTCGTTAGAGTTTGCATCTTGTTTGTGCTCACGCTTTTAAACATTCTTTAATGTTTTTCAGGCGATCATGAAAGACGTGTAGCAATTTCGCTGGTGCGCCGGACAGGATATTTTGGAAAGACGCAGTCAACAAGCACAAAGACATGGTACGATAATGGTTTCAAATCGTCCTTTTTATCTGAGGTGCGCACTGCTCGATCAGGCATGGGTCCCGAATGGAAGATCTGGTGCTCATACACGCAGTCACAAAAATTGGCTCCAGCGGCGTGTGCTTAGAAATTCCGAGAAGGAGAGGGGCCCGTCCGGCAAGAAAATTCTTCTGGAAAGATCAAGGCATGGATTTTGGTGGGATTTTCGCTTTTCATCAGCAGCGGCCGTGGACTTGAAGGAAGATCTTCCACCAGCGGAAAAGAAGGAAAGGAGAAAAATCAACCAATCAATCATCCTGGTGGGTATTTAGCCGAGGAGGTGCGGTGATCGGTGCTCTAAGACAGCCGTAGTCTTGAGAAGCAAGTACACAGGACTGAGGAGGAGAGGACTCTCCTGTTTTATCTTCCGGAAGGAGAAGTAGCTCTTCTTCTTCCTCGTATGGACACAGGGATATGGGATCTCCGGTGATGGTTTCTTCGTGGCTGATTTTTCTGGTTCTAGCTGCTATTTATCACAGCCATGGTGAGTTCCAGCGCCTTGGAGGCGACGAGAAACCACATGTCAAGTTTGATGGATCTCCGGTGGCTCCCGAGCTCGATGATTCTTCGTCCAAGAGATCAAATGCAACTAGTCTGGCTTCCAGGGGCAATGGTGGCGTCAATGTGCTAGCAGCTATGCTCGTCACGGCTTCCTCGGTCATGGTTTTCATGGCGTTTCGTCTCTCGGTATGCCGCCACTGCACTGGCTCGTCGCCAAACTCGAACGATCAGCTGGACAACGCTTTTGAGACTTCGGTAGAGGATGGCCAGGAGGCTGTGGAGACAATGACGACAGATCTACGTGAAGGAAGTGATCGTCGTCTCAAGAAAGAAGATCTCGGTTTGGGTCTCGACTCGATCGAGAAGTTTACAGTGCTGATGGACTACCAAAAGTTGATGGCGGAGAGGAAGATGGGCAATGCGGACAAGTGTAGCGTCTGCTTGTGCGAGTTTAAAGCCATCACCGGCGAGGAGGTCCGACTTCTTCCTTGGTGCAACCATTTCTTCCATCCCGACTGCATCGACCTTTGGCTCGTCTCGCACAAGTCGTGTCCGGTTTGTCGGGGGAGTGTGATCCCGCCTGGCAGCAGTTCCACTGGGACGATCCCTTCCAGGAACTTTGGAGTGGAACCGGAATCTCCGACGCTCGAAAATGGTGGTGGACAACACTTGGTGCTTCAAGTTGACAGAAATGTGGCTTGATTTCAAGTCGACATGTGGTTGCTGCCACGGAACAAAGAGGTAAAATGAATATTTCGTGCCTGGAATCTTGACTGACGTTTTTTTTCTCTTCTTTGTTTCTTATCGTCTTTGTTCCTTGGCATGGCAGCTCCCAGTTCTCTTAAAAAGTCCGCATTCCACTCGCGACTCGAGGTATGCTAACAGGTGTACTCTTTCTACTTGTGAAGCAACGCTTAAAATTGCGTTTGCCTCTACCTTTTTGTAGTGGAGAACCTCGGAAGCTATGATTTTCGAGGACTGTTCCAAGAAGAATATGAGTTCCATATCCTCCACTATGAAGCAAATGGCCTCAGTTGCTCAGTACACAAGGATTAGCATAACGGGCACGCCCTATACTTTCGTCGCTTAAAAGCTTGAGGTTCGAGGAGAGTGCCAAAGTGATGAATCTATGAAGAAAGAGGCTAATTGAGCAGCAACCCACACCAATGGCGGCGACCAAATTGTGGCTTCCAGCTCCAGCTCCAGCTTTCGGATTCTTCTACTCATCACTGGTACGTTTTCGTCTTTCGTCTTTGCTGGCAAGGGATGGAGTGGACTTTTTCTGTTTCATCTTTTTCTACTCTTTTCACTGTGTGTTTTAGCGACAGAGAAGAAATGTCTTCATCATGCGAGCAGCCGATGGGAAGGTTCGAAATGCAAAGCTTGCTGCGAAGCGGTGTTTGACGGTCCCGTTCCAAGATTCGTCCAGGCTCAATCAGTTTCTCTCGGAGCCCGCTGGAATGCAAATACTCATCAACACTAATGCTTTACAAAGCTATCAGAAACTCGACGACACCACCTACAGGTTTGCTATCCATATTCATGAATAGCTCTCAAGTTGTTTTTGTTCTTTTTGTTTTCTCGATCAGATGCTGCTTGCCAAAGCTCGACATTCTCAAGTTCGAGGTTGCTCCGATCGTGGATTTGTCCATCGACGTTAAGGACGACGAGTGCTTGGTTAAGCTTCTCTCTTGCAAAGTTGAGGCCAAAGTTTTTTTTCTTTTTTCTTTTCGTTTCTCTTCGCAAGTTTGGGCCTGACATTTGTGAATTTGTTTTGTCTAGTTTGAAGGCTCGGAGCTTGTTGAGAAGCAGAACCAGCATTTCTCAGGTTTGTATGCGTAGCTACTAGCTCCTATGGACTGAAGGAAAGTTTGTCTTTATGTGTGGGTTTTTGCAGCTTCGATGATCAACCATTTAACTTGGGGCTTGGAAAAGCAGCTGAATGTCAATGTAGAGCTTAATGTGTCTCTCGAGGTGCGCTTGATGATATTCTCCATTGATCTAACTCTCTGTGTTTCTTTCAGGTGTATACGCTGCCCTTCACGCTTCTTCCATTGCAAGCCGTGGAAACTCCCGGTAGCATGTAAGCTATCCTCTTCTCATGCAAAGATTTCAGACTAAATCTACGTGTCTGTGATTTTTTCCAGAGTTCTTCAGGCCATGGTGGACAGACTTGTTCCCATTTTCCTGGACCAACTTTTCGATGGTTACAGGAAATGGTGCTTGCAAGAGGTTCTCCAGCCCGAGCCAAGCCAATAACAAAGAAAGAATCGTTCCACCAAAACAAAAGATAATAAAAGGTGATGCTCTTTGGTGAATGTAGTGATATTCCATTGAGCTCTGCATTTCTCGGGAATCATGTCTTAGATCTGGAGAGAGCAGTGGTGCGAATCTCCAGCCAGGAGAGCTACCCAATTGCGTCCGATTACGCCCCTCTCCTCCACGAGGCCAGGTCCGTCTTCGACAAGACGGAGAGGAATCTCTTCTTGTCTCGCGCTTGCAGTGTACAGGGAGATGCTCCCCAGATCCATCCAGCCGATCGACAGCACCACGTCTGCTCGGCGCTGGGCGGATTGCCATGTACTCCATAAGCTCAAGAGTGCTTTCTTTGCAAAGATATCGTCGTCGTCGTATGATCTCTTTTATGCCCAGCACGGGCATAGCAAGCAGGCACTCTCGCTCTTTAGTTCCACCGATGCTGTGACGCTTGCAAGCCTCGGCGTGCAGCCACTTGGGACACGTGAAGCACACTTCCTGTCGAGTGTGCACAACTTTGGCGAGCGGCCAACTTTGTGGTGATCTCCGATATGGATATCCGGCCACCAGGTTCCCGTCCAAAGTGTACACTAATTGCTATCCCAGCAATCCCCAAAAAGAGCCGCGGATTGCATCGGCCCCAACATTGGTTTTTCGGTCCAGCATCTTCTCGGACTAGTGCAAGACCAAACTTGCAAACTTATAGTCATCAAAGTAAGCAGGGAAATATGCCTGGGTCTGCAATTCATTCACAAGGGAGCTGATCTTGTTGCTTTCATGGGCCCAGACGTAACGTTCGAAAGTTATAGATCTCATGCCGTGTGCGAGACATAGATCGCACACCGGGGACGTGAGATTTTCATAACACCATAGAATCTTGCAAATCGGCATGGTGTATAAGCATCCCTCGTCTGGCTTTGAATGTGAGGCACCAGAGCAAGGGAATGCCTAGCAGCAAAAGTGGAAATTAAAGCATTTGTAGCTGGGTATAAAGCTGGATTGAGGATCAGTCGATCTACCTCAAATCATTAGCACTTGCTAATGGAGCCCTCGTTACTCTGATTGTTGGTGTATTTCAGAGACAGAGGCAGTATCTGTACACTTGGAGTTAGACAACTGGGAAGTACTGGTCTTTCTGGGCTCCAAGAGAGATATGTGAGCCTTAAGGCAGAAAAAACTCTCTCTCAATTGAATCTATCTGGCAGTGTATATTCTTAGAATATTCATTATTTTTCTGAGGATATTATTGGCCCAACCCTAATTTTGATCAATGATCCAAAACTTCAAAATAGTGCTGTTTTTTTGGCAAACACTGGTGACAATTTTTCAAAGGTAAACACAATTTGAAAGTGCCCTAGTGCTGAAAAACACCATTTGGTAATTGAACAATTAAGAGAAGATTCCCTATGAGGTAATTAATCATTCATCTGTACCACAATTCTATTGTGCATTTATGGATGAAGAATGCACTTATGGATGTTTAATAAATATGATTTTACTTTATATTCATGCCATTTGCTCTAATACTACATGTAATACATCATATCTTTCTCCTATTAGCCCAATTGAAAAAAGGGTCGTTATTTGATGAAAAAACTCTTAATGGCTATTTTATCACAATTTATTCTCAAGGTTCTAAACATTTTTAGTGAGAGTATATTCAAATCTCATTTTATAATCATATATACTACACTTTGCTTATAGTGATATTCATATTTTTGTGGCAAAAAGCTTTATAAATCTTAGTTTATAATATCATGACCAACTTTGGAGAGACTTAGTGTTTAAGCTTGAATAACTCATTTGATTAAATTACGTGATCTAATTGAAACTTAATAGAAAGTATAAATGATAATGAATGCTAACATGGTAAATGTTCTTTTAAATAAGGGGTTTCCATAAAGGTTTTAGCATAGACTCTATAAACATCATAATCATGCAAAATGAGCAGAGAAATTCTATGTTACAGTGCAATAAAATGTGTGGTGTGTACAAGAGAACTCTACCATGGAAGGTTGGTTGACTTAGTTCTGATTTGCAACATGGAGGCCCACGTGGGAAAAAGGAATGGATGATGTGGGGAGACAGTATGAACTAAAAAGAATTCCTAAGTATAAAAGCCTCTCTATGGTATTGCTATGATCCCTCATGCATGTTTGTCCTCGTGGCTCTGGCACACCACCTTTTGTAGGATCTCCAGCTCCTAGTAGAGGTTGCCAGTGCTGGCAAATAGCACTCCATCTGCGTCAGCCTTGCTACCAGCTTGAGCATGCCTCACTGCGCAGCCAGATCATCTCCTCGGTGCTCAGGGATAAAGATCTTTGCCTTGGTCACCCTGCCACTACCACACTGCTTTCGATTTTTTTGCTATTGAGGCTACTTCCCAATCCTATCCCAAACAGCAATCTAGTGATGATGCCTTGAATCATCCTCATACTTCCACATTTTAGGCACACAGCTAGGGCTTTGCATTGAGCAGACAAAGAACATGTTTTCATACTTACAGATTTCTTTGGCTTGGCCATGCTGTCTTGCCACATCATCAATTCCTTTTTGCCACATGAGCCTCTATGTTGCAAATCAGAACGAGTTTTAACATGAGGCGTTATTGTGCTTGGTTGAGCACTCCATCTGCACAAGTAGTAATAGGAGTAATGTGTTCCTGCTCCCTTTTCGGGTTTGTCCTTGGATATCCATAAGTATGAAATGGATTTGGATTAGCTCTCTCATGCAGCCTGCACATATTCCTAACTGAGCTCTTCTGAGTTTCATACATGCCACACATCTTTGTTTTGCCTTAAGGCTCACATATCTCAGTGGCCACACCAGCTTGACCATCTGGAGGGAATGACAAATTAACTGTTGTGAAAGCAGTGTGAGAGTTATCCAGAAAAACAAGTACTTCTTAGTTGTCTAACTCCATCTGTATGGGTGCTGGAAGTGCCCTCTAAGGCTGCATTAGCAACTGCATTAATGGTTTGAGCTAGATCAGTGATCATCACTCCTGCTTGTAAAGATTCATAAAGTAATTTCTTCTTCTTACTCTGACAGACGGTTTAGGAGCAGACAATGTTGGATATGCATTGGCTTGATATAGATCACTGTCCACCACCTTAAAATACTGATGAACAAATTTGTGATTTGGTGAAGCAAACAAAATCTCCCTGAACCAAAGCTGCCTGCCTCACCCACATGGAAGCCAAATCCAGCTTTATACTCTTCTATTTCCACTTGCCCCTAGGTATTCCCTTCCCCTGACGCATTGCATTCAAAGCCAGAGGAGACAGAAAGGCTATGTGATTTCATGCCACAAAGAGACATTGTCTCCTAGGAAGCTTGATGGTTATATACACCATAGAAATTTGTATAAAGCCCAAGAACTTGAAGATTCTATGCAGACAGATTTCTACACGTGTGGACTTCAATGCCTGTAGCATATGCGGCATCTGGAGTTTTTGCTCGTACACCAGTCTCTTGGGACACAAGACCTTATGACCATCATAGCTTTCAAAAATTATGTCTGGACCCATGAACTCTCTTGAATTCATGCAGTGCACTAAATCCATCATGCGAGGTTATTGTGCTTGGTTGAGTTTAACAACCAAAGCCACAAGCCTGTGAGAACTCGTATTGCTCCTCTCTCCAATTAGTTCTCTCCTCTACTCTGTTTTTTGGTGAAGTGGCTTTTGATTTGTCTTTGGGGGCTATGCAATTTAAGGGTTCTTTTATCCGGCAATCTGTCTGTACATTATTAATCACTTCTATTAAACATAAAATGTTAATGTCCATGGCAGTGACAGATCTTTGAGTCAAGATGACAATTAACTTCTGTGTGGACAATGTGAATTTATCCAGAAAGACACTGGAAGTTGTCTAACTCCACGTGCTGGTAGTACTAGTGGTGAAGTGATTCTCAGAATCTGAAATCCTATTGGTCAGGCTGTTTAGTTGTCGATTTAATCTCACAGGCGGTCGTCGCGGACGGCTCTGATACGGTACTTTAGTGAAACTAGTGCTGAAAAACATGATCAGAGCGAGCCAGGAAGAAAGTATCCCCTGGTTCGTCATCAGTATAGGAAGCAAAAGAAATGTTTTCCCTTAGTTAGCTACTGCTCCTGTACTTGTACTGCTCGATCATGCCTCGCGTCAATCCTGTTAGATCGTCCAGGGTAGCACCTGCATGCATCCGGCATTGCCGCCCCGCCGCAACCCAATCGCCGCCGCCCGTCGGCCCATATGCATCGCATCCAGTCGAATGAGTTGCTGGAGGTACTTGCAAAGGGATTCCGGGTTGATCCAGATTCTTTGATCTGCGACGCGCCCACGGCCCCGGATCAAGATCGCACTATCAAGAACGTGCGACGCAGGCCTTCGGCACGCAAGGGAAAACCTTCAGCTTCTCCATGGACGGCACCAGCTCGCCATCTCTCAAGCTGATCTCGCCCATGGATTGAGTTGACCATCCAGAGCTACCCGCAGCAGCTGATGATCCGGCCGCATTGACATTCCCCCGGTAGCTTCAGCAGCGTCGTGGGGGCTAAGAACAAAGCGACGTCGTCTAGCACCGCCATCACCAGCGGTGGCAGCGCAAAGCCCTGAATTTACAGAGGCGTCTTCATCATCGGCTGCTGTATCCAAGAATCAAGATGAGGAACCGAGGAGCTCGGGCTCTTCAAGCGATGGTGAGCGATGGTGATCATCCAATGATCGCCGTGGAGACCACTCGGTCTAAGACCAAGCGACCTCCAAGTGGCAGATCGAGCTCCAACATCATCAAAAGTTCTAGTTGTCCAGGCAAGAAGAAACGAGCAGGAAGAGGAAGCCGCCAGACATGTGCTGGGAGATACACTAAAAAGACACGTTGGAATCTCGTTTTATAAGCGAATCCAGCGGTGTGAGATTTACCTTTTCTTCAAAAGGAAGATTTTAGATTTGTCACCGTTTTCTTGGTGATGGAAAACAAGGAAACGTATCTAGGTTCCTGCAGCACCGAGGAAGCCGGAGCCAGGTTAGTTTGCTATTCTTTTTTTTTTTTCTTTTTCTTTTCTAAAATGTTTATCCTGTGCAGAATCTATGACCGAGATTACATCAAGTTCCGTGGCCAAAACTGCCCAAACTTCCCCTACTCGGACTACACTGATAAGATCCCCCATATAAACATTTCCACCAAAGTTCTTTGGAAAGCTAACACTTCCATTTTCTCTGCAGCGGCTCAATCTGTCTGACAAAGTACATGCTACGTAACATGAGTCCCGGCGAGTCATTCCTCTGGTTTACACCTGAACTTCTTGGAGATGACGTTGGCTCTCCATGCACGAGGCAGACTTGGCCTCGAGCTTCAAACTATTGCGGAGTCTATCGTCTCAAAAGGTCAGAAAGTCCTTTGAAGGTAACTAGTAAGCCTTCCTCTAAACCTGACCATCTAGGATGTGAAATACAACGTTGCCTGATCTGAAGGCAACAATATAATCCAGAGCCAACACTCAATCTTTTGATTCCAACACTCTGGTTTTTATGTCTTTTCTCTGCTGGTTTGCTTCGAGTGTCTCTTGTCAAGATGGCGCTTCGGGACCAGCTAGTGCCGTGGAATTAAAGTTCCAGGCTTACGGCGAGGAGGCCACGCTCGGGTGCTGATTGCGGCCCAGCATGGCGTCACCGTGTGGCAGCCAGCGCCCCGACGCGCGACGAGATCGAGGAGTTCTTCGTGGGAGTGGAGGAGAAGGATGACAGCAGCAAGCGTTTTGTAGACAACTAAGCACGCTCTCCCTTTTCTGTTGCCTGGCTGCCGCTCTTACTTGGTTTGTTTCTCTGATGCTTACTTGGTTTTTTTCTGTTTACGTGTTCGGTTGTGCTTGACGTGCGTGCTTGCTCTCCGCAACGCAGGTTACAATTTTGATGTTTTCAATGTTCCCCTGTCTGGTCGTTTCGAATGGGTACATTTCCACCCTCGTTGCTCCTAAATTATTCGCACGCTACTCGCTACGATGCGCTGCTGCAAGAGGAAAACTGGAGAAAAGGAAAGAGCAGGAAAAAAAAACCGTCTTGTTAGACTAGAGAGAGAGAGAGAGAGCTCCTAGAGAAGACCATGCATTGACACAGTCATGTAACAGACTAATGCCGTCATGATGTATAGAAAAGAGATGAGAAGTAAGGCAAGCAAGAAAAAGAGATGTCATACTCATACCTTCCTTTGAGCCTTTGAGCCAGTTGATTCTTTGCCATCATTGTTTTGTTTTTCTTCTCCTCTGGACTCTCATACGATTCGACTGGGTGAGTCTTTCATTATACGTTCCAAGAGATGAACTTCGATATTTTGCTTGCTTGTTTTGTTTTTGTTTTGCATTTCCAGGGTCATGTAAGACACAAGAGGAGGCAGCAAGGTTCAAGAAAAACTCAAACCTCACTCGCTAATTACTAAGAATCTAACAATGACCGAGCAGTCATTAGATTCTTTGGCAAGGCTAAAGCAGACATGCCTCAGGTGATTTGTTTGTATTTCCTGATTGAGATACTGAGACGATATTACAGTGGATCACTTTGAGCAAGGAAGATTTTATTTCCTACATACGGAATTCTGCACAGTCGAGCAGGAAAAGGAAGTTCAAAGTACATACAGCTCCAAGAGCTGTATACGATAGGAGGTGGAGAGGAGGATTGTGGTAAACGAAGCAATGCCACACTGCATAGATGAGAAGACGATCGGTGACTGTATAGTAAACGAAGGGATGCCACACGATATAGCTTGAAGCATACAAGAGGAATGAACGCTGAGGGTGCAATGGATGAGTCGAATTTGGAGAAAGACATTTAGCATGCCAAACTCTCATATGTCATTGTCTATGAATGAATCCAGTCAAAATTAACATGGACCATGCCACAGAGAGTATATGCCACTTCGGTATACAAGTATCCTTAAAAACATACATCATTTGGTATAAAATTAACAATCACTTGGTCATCAATTAGACAATCAAACCATCAAGATACACAATCATATTTTGGATTTCTCTTGACCTAAGAATGGGGGAAGCGTAGCCAGTTCAGCAATAGATTCTGATGCTCTACCCACATACTTCTTCAAGCTTCTCATCAGCAGATTTGAGTGTCGACTGTAAAGCAACTGTGAAGAAGGGTGTTCAGCTGCAGAAACTGGATCACTCTGCCTCGCAAACCCGGTGAGATGAAGCAGTGAGACACTGTCATTGGGTTCACGCCGAAGGCTTGGCAATCGTCCTTACAAATGGCACAGGACATAATATAGCATTCATGGCTTTGTTTGTGCATAACATTTGTGGATTTTGCTTTTACATCTGGAGTGGATTTCTAACCCTTTGGCTCTATTGTGCAATCTAGATTTGGACTTGCTCACAAATCCTAGGAAGTATCATGTTTGTATGTGCAATTGAGTTTTTTAGTTTGGAAGTATGTGTCATGAATTGCAGAACTTTTTCTATGTTTATGGTGTTGGATAACTGATTAAGTTAGTTGCGTGCTGAGAAATAATCTTGTTTAAACCATATAGCTTGGTCTATAACTACATGTTCTTTGTTGTAGGTTATTTATTCTTGCAATGAACGTCTCCGCAATAGTTGCTGTACTAGAGTTTGTCTACTCAAGTCCCGTCCTCAAAGCAACTAGATCCTTGAGGCCTATTTATGCTTGATATTTCTGTTACGCATTTCTAACTTCCAGAATTTATTTTCTAACACAATTTTGTTTTTTCTTCCATAAGATAACAGAAGGCCACAACTGAACTGCTAATCCGGCCACCAGCCTCTCATTCTCACAGTCCTCGACAACGCACTCTTCAAAGAGATCTGGCCCGAGCAGCAGGACAAAGCTCTGGACGATCTAAACACCTGTGTGTCCCAGTCCACTACAACAACAGAGAAGGCAGTGAGTATGCTGAGCATTGACTCCACCTCAACAAAGTTCACTTGGGAGAGGGGTGACCATAAGCTTCTCAAGTTGCTACCTATCCCAGAGCAGCTTTCTAAGCTCGCTATTTGCCGGGCAAAAGGGGATCAAATCTTTTTCATTTCCATGTTTCATTTTAGCATGTACAGTCCACTTCCAGCAAACTTTTGATTGAGAAAGCTCTACAGCGACCTCGACTTGCTGCTGCTGGCCATGATCAAGGAGTGCCAAGATCTAGCGAGAAACAATAGAGGCCAGACCCATGACTTACTGGGGCTGGAAACTCTTCTTTCGACAATTGGCCCGTGATGGAGGAGTGCAAGACCACCTACGTTGCTGGCCACAAGATGATGGCAACTCCCCTCACCTGGTCCGTGATGGTTTTGCATATTGCTTTCAAGTTCAAGATTTGTTTTTCCTGGCTAGATCAACATAATTCTGGCTTTGGAGCTGTTTGAGAGGATGAGCTATGGACAATATAGCTAGAACAATAGGGTTCTATGTCAAGAAGCATATGATTAAACAGACTCCTGGCATACATGATAAAATGCTATCAATGTATGGAAAGTGTAAAGACAGACCTCGCCCACCAGCTCTGAATATCTTGAACCAATCGTGATTGTGCCACTGCATCCTTGATTAAAACAAAGTCTTCAAATTAGAAAGGTGAATGTGTGCCACTTACTTGACAGTAGCAGCCAGCTCCAGGGAAGGAAATGGGCACTTGTCAAGCTCGTAACCACACAAGGAACCGACTCTTAGACTGCCAAAATCCCCAAATCTTCTGTTAGCGAGCTGAGAACTGGAGGATTCGGGCTGGAGAAGTCGGCCTTACATCCTCCACCGCTGCTACACAACTGCCGTAGCTCAACGACAAACCCCGATATATATATAATTCATGTTTTGTGCACGGTGAGACTATTTACTCCCGCATGCTAGGTGAGACTATGCTGTGCCAACTAGAAGACGAGGCTGTCGTCGGCACCGAGCTCTGTGTCGCCCCTCCGAGCCACCTCGAGGATTCCGTCCGGAGGGCGCCATATGCCATTTTGAGCATACGAGTTTGGTCAAAATGTTACTCCAAATGTGACTATTGAGACGCAAGAATTTTTGGGAGAGATTATATTTCTACTTACAAACGAATTTGATTAGAGATATACAGCAAAGTGATTGATTTTTACAAGAGGAACAGATACAACAGGAGTGAGAACCATCACATTAGAAGAGATGCAACACTCAAAGTCAATTGCGGAACTTATTCTAGAATTCTTCTCCGAGGCCTCATTTTCGATGCAAGTAGATGCCATCGTAGAATTCTTCATACCTATTTTCAACCTCTGAAAAACATGGCTCTTGCAAGTCTAACATTATATACTCTGGTGGTAAACAAGGTCTCTCCATAGCAGACCTTGTTCTATAGTCAGAAGATAAATTTTAACAAACAGGATGGATTGATAACTGATCTACATGAAACAAAGTGTTGTCTCTCATAGTATGTCTATGAGCAAGCTTATATTTTAATGCAAGTAGCTGGCATAGTAGAATTCTTAATTTTGAGGTAGATTATTTTTTCAAGCTCCCTTAGTGTGTGTGACTGCTTAGTTTGTGTGTGTGACTGCTTACCTAATTAAACAACTCAAAAGTTTGTGTGTAATTCTGTCACAGATTGACAGTTCATTTTGTCTTGGGTCACCAAGTAGATTATTATAAAAGGAGAAGATAAAGAAGTTGAGTATGATTACACCATCAAATTAGAAGAGATACAACAATTGTATAACTTTTCTTCTCCAAAGAGTGTAAGTTTATCATCTTGCTCCCTCATTATTTCTTTCTTTATGCAAGATGATTAACTTATATTCTTCATGTTGCCGGAGAAGATAAGTTCCACAATTGCTGCATCTCTTCTAATTTAATGTTGTAATCATTCTCATATTGTACAAAATTAACTGTCAATCTGTGACAGAGTTACTGTGTCCAAAGTATCCAAGCACACAAACTTCAGAGTTGTTTAATCATGGTAGCGCAGCGAGGCTCTAACCTCAGCGAACAGATGAACATCACAGTGCGAAGCTCGGATCACTGCAGAAGCTCCTCCTCGCCAGATCTCCATCGTGGGAAAAGACTCCTCGTAAGCAATCACACTAAGGCCAGTACTAAACACTAGTGGTGTCTCCCCGAGCTCACATTCGATTTGTCATACATTCCAGTGGCACTGAAAGCCATGGTGCATATCTTTTAATGGGAGTGTACGTCAAAGGCCCCGATGGTGAAATGAGAGTGCTGAAAAACATATCAGAGCCAGGAAAAAAATATGCCGTGGTCGTTTCCAGTATAAGAGTCTTGCACCTGTGAGAGTGAGAGAGATCTGTAGCTCGCTCGAAGAACAAAATTGAGAGAGAACGAAAGAGAGTGAGAGATGGTCTTCTTCTTCACTTTCTTTCCTGCGGCTTTCCTGATTTTCTTTGCTTTGATCCTTCGCTCTAGCTAGAACTTTAGCGTGGTGTGCGCAAGCTCTCGGGTTTCCAGTATAGGAAGGAAAAAAGTTCTCTTATGCAGTGGGCTTTAGTTCCTTCTCTTTTCGACTTGTGGTTCGTGGCCCCGTTTCCAGTACATGAAATCTCTTATAAGTTCCTTGGTTTCTCTGGTTTTCTTTCGTCTTGTATTGGTCGATCATGCCTCGCATCAATAATTCTGTTAGATCGTCCAGGGTAGCACCTGCACCTGCACCTGCCTCTGGCATTGCGGCGCCGCCGTACCCAATCGCCGCCGCCCGTCGGCCAATATCCATCGCATCGAGAGTTGCTCGCTACGGAGATACTTACGAAGGGATTCCGGATTGATCCGGATTCTAGTGACGCGCCCACGGCCCCGAATCAAGAAGAACATGCGGCGTGGGCGTTCGGCGCGCAAGGGCAAACCTTCAGCTTCTCCAAGGCCGGAACCAGCTCGCCACCAAGCTCTGGTCTTTCCAGCAGATTCCGCACCCACCATACAGTGCTAGCCGATCATGATTCAGCAGCTCCTCTTGATGATGATGATGACCCCGCGGCCTCATTGACATCGCCCCCGGTACCTTCAGCAGCGTCCCAGGCGCCAAGCTAGCGATGGCAAGATGAGGAACCAACGAGCTCGAGTTCTTCAAGCGATGGTGAGCCGGGTGGTGATCATCCAATGACCGAGGAGAAGGCCACCACTCGGACTAAGACCAAGCGACCTCCAAGTGGCAGATCGAGCTCTAAGATCATCAAAAGTTCGAAGATGGCTCGAAAGGTTTTATCATCCAAGCAGGAAGAAAAGAGCAGGAAGAGGAAGCCGCCGACGTGCGCACGGAGATACACTAAAAAGACGTCCCGTTTGGAGTCTCGTTCTACAAGCGAATCCAGCGGTGGGAGATTCACCTTTGGTGAGTATGTTCTTCAAAAGAAGATTTTAGATTTGTCACACTGATTTTCTCGTTTTCTTGGTGATCAGGGGAAACAAGCAAATGTATGTTGGTTCATGCAGCACTGAGGAAGCCGGAGCCAGGTTAATTTGTTTATCTTCTTCTTTTTCTATCTTTATTAATGACAGTGACCGAGCTTACACCAAGTTCCGTGGCCAAAACTGCCCAAACTTCCCCTACTCGGACTACGTGGACGAGATCCCCCACGTACGATCATATTAACATTTCCATCAAAGTGATCTAACACTTGGGGTTTTTCTGCAGTGGATCAATCTGTCTGACAAAGAATCATCTACATGCTACGTAACATGAATCGCGGTGAGTCGTTGCTCTGATTTACACCCGAACTTCTTGGAGGTGACGCTGGCTCTCCATGCACGACGGAGACTCTGCCTCGAGCATCAATCTATCGCTGAGTCTACCGTCTCAAAAAGTCAGAAAGTCAAGAAGTCTCTTGGGCGCCTTCCATAACGTAAGTAACCCTTATCCCTCTAAATTTGACCATGTAGCTACCTGGATGTGAGACACAACGTTGCCTGGATTTCACTTTCCAAAGCCAACACCCAAGCTTTCGATTCTAACACTTTGTTTTTCATATTTGGTGTAGGCTGGACTCTCGTACGTTTCAACTGGATGAGTCTTTCATTATATGTTCCAAGAGCTGAACTTTGATATTTCGTTTTTGTTTGTTTGTTTTGTTTTGCATTTCCAGGGTCATGTAAGACACAAGAGGAGGCAGCAAGGTTCAAGAAAAACTCAAACCTCACTCGCTAATTATTAAGAATCTAAAACACAGGAGTTATGACTGAGCAGTCATTAGATTCTTTGGGAAGGCTAAAGCACTCAGCTTCGCATATGAAGACTACATGGATGAGATGCCTTAGGTGATTTTTTTTTTGCATGTCCTGATTGAGAAACTAAAACGATATTACAGTGGATCACTTTGAGCAAGGAAGATTTTATTTCCTACATACTACACACTTGAGCAAGAAAAGGAAGGTAAAGGTACATACAGCTCAAAGAGCTGTATACCATAGGAAGGTGAAAAAGAGGAGGATGAATGATTGTGTGGTAAACGAAGCAATGCCACACTACATAGATGAGAAGAGGATCGGTGATTCTGTGGTGAATGAAGGTTGGGCTTAAGGAAGTACCAAGCATATTAGAGGAATGAACGCTGTGGGTGCAGTGGAGGAGTTTAATTTGGAGAAAGACACTTTGGAAAGACACATAGACTGCCAAACTCTCATATGTCATTGTCCATGAATAAATCCTAGCATGAGAACTCTACAAGAAGCAGCTATGTCACAAAGAGAGGGATGCTTGACGCCCAAGAATACATCCGCGTAGACTTCAACACTTGCAGCATTTTGCAGCGATGATGTTAAACCATTGAACTTGTGGCTTGGAAATCTGCGTAGTGCTCAACGTGTCTCTCGAGATGTGCTTGATGAGGCAGTTCCTGGGTAGGGCGAGCACGTTCCTGCCCAGAACGGGCGAGCCGGGCGTTAGCCCGGCGAGCGCGTTCTGGAGGGAACGAGCGAGGCCGTGCCCGGGAACGGCCTTAACGGGCTGTGGCGAGACCGTTAATGGACACGTGTAATAACGTTATTGGAGGATGAGAGGGTTCTCCAGAACCTCGCGGCTAGCAGCTGAGTTCTGGAGAACCTGGCAGTTGTCAGCCACATTCTCCAGAACCTGATAAAATTCTCGTAGAGAACCTGACTCGATCCAACGGCTGCCAACGGCTGGATCAAGTTAACGGGTGAGCCACAGCCCGTTAAGATATGATCTAACTCTCTCCGTTTTCTTTCTACCAGGTGTATACGCTGCTTCTTCCACGTTAGCATGTTAACTATCCTCTTCTCATGCAAAGATTTCAAACTAAATTTACGACTTTTTCCAGAGTTCTTCAGGTAAAGGTGTTCCCATTTTCCTGGACCAGCTTTTTGATGGCTACAGGAAATGGTGTTTGCAAGTGGTTCTACAGCCCGAGCCAAGCAGAAAGAATCGTCTAATGAGAGTTCCAGAAAAAAACGGCTTGGCTGCCATAAGAGAGCCTTGTACAGGAGGAATTCCTTTTTGACGAACCGATCTTTGTATCTGTGCTTACACTTTCAGTTCAGACGCTGGCTACTCTGAATTTCAGATTTGTCCCAAAACCAGCAGTATGGGCGTATGGAAGTCTGGTCGTTTTCGAAGCCAGCGACAAGATCACGGAGCTCGCGTTTCCTCCCTTCCAATCGAATCACACCCTGGGGGTCTTCACCATATCGCTCAGTCGCACTTTCTATGACATGAATAAATCCCAAGTTTGCGACTTTGGTCTCCATGAATCCCAGACTTCGATCTTGTGTTCTTCCGTCGCACCAGAACTAATGCTGCAATCGCTGGGAGTTAGCTCTAGAATGCGATCAGCGGCTCGTTTTCCAACGTGCAGATTGTTGGATTCGAGCACACCGTCCTCTACAACGCCAATTCCGGCATACATCCTCGGCCTCCTCAAGTGGCTGAGCATATCTGAGATCACTACATTTTGCTCGAAAGTTGGCCGCTTGCCAACGTGGTGCTAGACTACAGGCGTCGAGGATTGTAAGAAAAATGGCTATATCAACCAGCAAGAGGTCTAGCTCCTCCTTGTGATGTCCATTTTGGCGATCTTCCGAAGACCCTACCGCATATTCTGATTCTATAGAATATCCAGATCGTGATGGGATGGATACCAAGGGCTTCTATGCCATCGTGTGGTGGAGCCACAATACAAGCTTTCAACCATCTTTACGTGTAACAGTTGCAGCGAAATTCTACAACTGCGTATGGGATGGAATTCTACACTCCCACATCACTTATTTACATCAAACCATGAACTAAGAGAACTTGTGTTCCTGTCTCTGATTGAGCGCTCTCGTCCCTTCTCTAGTGATGTGGCTTTCGGTTTTGACCCAAGTTCAACAGTGACTATATTCGATCGGAGGTTTGTATAGATGTTTGTACACATGCAAATTGGTAGATGTATCCGTTAACTCCGTTCAACCAAGCACAATAATTCCCAGGCAGATGGTGGATTCTGATTGTGCTGCGCATTTTTTGGGCGTGGTCACATGCTCAAGGCCCAGATTTCTGATGGCATATGACCATTTGTTGGGGGGCGGGGGAGGGTCTCGCTTGCTGACCAGGAGACAAGTCAGCGTGGAGAGTTATATGTATGGACACGAATCCAGCGGCCCTGAAAGCCATGGTGCGTACGTTTAAGTGGGCAGCTGCATGGCTTCATATCGAAGGCGGTCGTCATGGGCAGCCCTGATACGCTACACTAGAGAAATCAGCTGATTCAATATGTATAAATCGGTAGTAAAAGTCAGTTGAAATCAGCAATGAAATGCAAGTTAATGTGCTACTCTAGGGTTTTCCCACAGACGGCCACTTGACCAGACCAGGTGTGCTAGGTGCCATGATTGGTGAGGAGAGGCAGCAAATCCAGGTATGGAGCTCTCTGGAATCTCCCAAAATCCTGTTATTCCTTGTTATGGAGACAAGTGATGGCAAGTCTCCATGGCAGCAAACCAGCCAAGTCATCCATCAACCGCCAAAGCAATGGATTTTCTACACATAAAATTTAGATATCTACATGGTATCATGTTTGTTTCAATTTAGTAAACACAGCAACATGACGAGCAAGAATGTGCTAGTGCTCTCACAGCAGAGGGCGGAGCAGCTAATCCAAAAATGTATGTGAGCACAGCATGAACCCAATCCTTGCCCTTGCCAATCTGTGTGCATGGCGCGTGGGCATCCCTTCCAAAGATTCCCACTGCCTCCTCCCCCTTCTCTTACTCTTTAGCGGTTTTCTTTAGTATTAATGGCTTCTAGCACTCCACTCCACCTCACACTACACCTGCTTGAGCCACCCCAGTGAGCACGGCAGTCACTTTGGCTGGCAGCTAGGACACAAGATGGGAGAAGAAGTTCACAGCAAGAACTTCATGACATGGAACACTAAAGTCCAATTCATTTTGATGGCTAAAGATTGCTAGGACTTAGTCAAGGGAATTGAAGAAGACTTCCTGGCACTAATGCCACTTTGTAGCTTATCTGGACTCCAAAAACTTCAAAGCTGGTGACTGGACTAGGCTTTGGAGATGAATTCAAATGCCAAACTAGTTCTCACCCAAACTGGTTGCAACATATGTTTGCAATAGCTCAAGGAAGTGGGGGGCACAACAGTCTTACATGATTATGCAAAAGCTTTCTTTCTCTACTCTGTCTCCTTAGAGTTGTAACAATCATCTTCCATACTCTCATTCGTCCCATGCAAAACCATAAAGGAGCTCTACTCTAATATGCTCAAGGAAGAGCACTGAGTATAAAGCTAGCAATTCCCTTTAGGCTGCTCATAAGTAACCCTTGTTTCTTGGCAAAAAACTATCGAGTGGGGAGCAGAAGAAAGGAGGCAGGGCCTCATGGCTTTCTTATAGTTTTTTCTCCAAGAAGAAAAAAGGTCCTTATTGTGTAAAGATGAGATATATAAAGCATGAATGTATGCAAAGAAGGCTACACCCAACACTTGCGTACACAGAGCAATTTATTGTTGATGATGGCTTTTCCCCCATCACTGGTGTTTGTTCTAGAGGTGTCATAACTAGATCACACGACTCCCTTGAGGTTTGTATTTCACATTTATAAACCTCTCCACATTCCACAATAGGTTTATGTTGGTGACAACATGGCATGGTGGTGGTTAGACTTTCAGATGGACCTCTTAAAGAAGTTCATCATGTTCACTTTGTTCCTAAAGCTAGATAAACTATTCTTTCCATAGGTGCAGCATAGCATCAAGGCTTTACCACCACTTTCTTTGCAAAAGGGTGCACATCTTAAACTCTTTATTGTTTAAATAAGCATAAAAAACCATCAAGTTGTGGCATGCTTGTATGGGGCATGTCAATGAACAAGAGTTGCACACTTACTTTGTCAAGAATTATGGAGGATCAAGTTACAAGTTTGCTAGATCTGGTTCACAAAAACATGTGTTACCTACTTGTGGAAACATACATACTTTGTGTCTTTTATCAATGACCATTCCAAGTATGCTGTGGTGAGTCTCTCCACACAAAGAGTGAAGTTTTTGACCACTTTAAGCTTTCCAAGTCTATTTTGTAAGTGTTATTTACAACCTTTTAACATCTGTATTGGTTTCTGGACCATTGAGAGGCAATGTCCTCTTTGATCCATGAACTCCATCCTTCTGTCACCTCATTGTTTAGCAGTTTCACATGACATTTGACTTTTTAACGTTGAGAAAGTCAGCGAGTCATCCGGAACTGACCGTGTTTATCCTTATAAGACGCGGTCAATCCCGCACTCAGCACATCAAAGTTCACACAAAAGCTTCTGCAAGTTTCTCTAGGCAAGTCTAAAAAAGTTCTAAAGATGGCGAGGAACAAGATGCTGCTGGCGATGTTTGTGGTGCTCCTGGTGGGAGTTGACATTGGAGGAATTGCAAGCGCGAGCGCCCAGGGGCGATGCAAGCCAGGGTGGCACTGGGATGGGAAGACGTGCGTCTCTTGCCCACCCCGCTGGTACTGGTACAACAATTCTTGCCAGCGATATCGATGCCCGCACAATTGGTACTGATACTTGGGTTCTTGCCACCGCTGCCCGACCAACTGGTATTGGTATGGGAACTCTTGCCACCACTGCCAGATGGGCTGGCGCTGGATTGGAAGTTTCTGCAAGAAGAATTGAAGTTGCCCATCAAGATCCAAGCTTATATAAGACTAGCACTTGCCCAGCATATGCTGCCCAATTAGCAAAATACTTTTTTTTATATTAAAAAATAAATTGGAATAGTATAAAAAAAACAAATTGTGTTCCACTTTGAAAGAAGAATTTGATAATATAAATATTTAGAACAAAATATATTCCTAGGCATAAGTAAGAAGAAATATCCATTAATAAAAATAATAGATAAAAATTATTATTTGGAAATATAAATATATTTATAAAAATACCCAACCCAGAAAAAGTAAAAATAAAATTTCTATTATTATAATATGTTATATGTAAATTATATTTTTAGTTGGGATAAACTTAAATTAAAATTTTATCAAATAGAAGAGAATAATTACTAAGAATAATTATTACTCATTTTTATTAGCAAGACATTACTTAATTATAGTTTTTACTTAGAATATAAAACAATAAGTTTACATTAATATATTACTACCCAGATCTTGTCATGAAAATAATTACTAAAAAATACTTTGTAAATATATATGCTATAGAAACTGTAATTCCATAGTATTATGTACTATTATTAGGTTTTGAATTTATGTTACAGGTTTCAAGAACCCTAATGGGGCGAGCACTTCACTCGCAGAAAATGAAGAGAAAGATGCCAGCTCATCCACCCCAGTGCCTCAGATACATCATATACCATATTCCTAGGCTTCCCAGCAACGACACAACCACCTGGCTCAAGGACCATGGATTCGAGCTCCTCCACAAGGCCTTTTCAACACACCCAGACCAAAAACTGGCAAGGAAATTGGCTGCCTCCTTCAACCCCAAGAACAGCACCATAACCGATGGCACCAACGAGATCACCCTCAGCCCAGCAAGAATCGCCTTTGTTTTCAAAATCTCCAACAAGGGACTGCTCAAATTTTCAGGAGAAGTTCCACAGCAAATCATCAAGGCCAATCGAGAAATTACCAGTGAGCTCACATGGGAGGACATCCAGGAGCAGCATATGGATTGCCTCAAAGCCCTCCTCCTCTACTACGAACTTTGCCCAACAGACCGCACCATCGGCAAGCGCACAGCAGAAGTCTACGGAGCTCTACTCGATGGCAAACGTGTGAACGTGGCTCATCATCTCCACAAGCTCCTTCTCAAGCTTCTCGACTGTGCCATCCTCGCCACACTCAACCAGAAGACCATGCGGACAGTAATCTTCCCAATGCTGATTGCTCTACACCAAGCCCTTCCCAACAAGCAACCGTGGACAACCCAAACAAACTCCACAGAACAAAGTGACAGCTCTGAAGAACACTTAGAATCAGAAGGAGCAACTCCCAGCAAAAAACTGAAGCCAGCATCTCAACAATAAGGCTCAACTCACTCCAACAACACCAGCTCCAGCAACAAACACTCCAACAATTCAACTCCACTTCGCTGCCACCTCACACACAAAACACCAACGAATCCAGCTCCAAAACCGCTGATCCAAGAGCACCTTGTCATCAGCGACAATGAAGACAACTCACACCACCATCCACACTCACCCCAGAGCCCACATCCACTCGAATCAGCCCCAAAACCGACAACTTCTCCTACATCGCCAAAGGAAAACGTCAGCTGCTCGCCCAGAACTCAGTTTCTCCACCAGCTGAGAACAACATTCTCACCGCCCCAACCTCCTTGACACGTTCCACAAAAGAAAACATTGACTACCTTCGCCAATCACTTGAAGAACACACAACCATGCCTCCTCCAGCAAATACCACGACCAGCATTAACAAAAATTCCGCCCTTTCAACAAAATTCCAAGCGAAAAATTTCCCAACGGATAAATTAATTTCAGTGCCACATCTGGGCCGTTCATCCACCATCAAACTGAAAAGCTCATGTCCAACCACCTCAAAGAATCCGGACCGACCACATCACCCACATCCAACAAAGCAGATTCAACCTCCAGCAACTTCAACTCCCGGGACCAAGAACACAGCGAACCCTAGCGGGAACCACCAGGATCACGGAGCAGGAGCAGGAGCAGCAGCCATGCCTCAGCCACAGAGTCAGGTATGCCGTGATTACAATGAAATCAGGAAGGAGTACGAAGATAAACTCTGTGACCCAAGCTACTGCACCCGCAAGTTGTTTGAAGCCCTTGATCAACGCATGCACCGCGAGCAAGCAAACCACCTCCCAACACCAGCCGATATCGCATAGCATCTTCTCAAGCAAGACTCCTTCATATACACCCGAAGAGCTATCAAGAAGGAGTTCTATGAGCCTTTAAACCACTGGCTGGATACTTAGCTCGAAGAGATGAAGCAGGTACGCACTGGGGACATTAGGAAGATTGTCTCCAAGAAGCCATCAACCCCATCAGCAGCTCATGAATTCACCTACAAATTCAAATACGAATAGCTCAACACCTGCTACCGGAAGCTCGAGGATGATCATACCGCCCTCCTGGCTGAGGTAGCCGACCTCCAGGAAGATGGGACAGAGCCACCAGACGGTGTCCCCAACCACGAGCTTACACTCCCACAGCAAAAACGTCGCCTCTATCGACTGGAGCAGCAGCAACAACAAGCGATGGAGACAAACTATGTTCGCACTGAGGACGGTGTTTAGTTCTGTCAGGGGAGCAGAGTGTATCAACAAAAAACCTAAACTCAGGGGATTTTGACCTTGAACCCAAGGCTGCATTGGAGCCATAGATTAACTGCTAGCATATACTATATGCTGTGCATAATTTAGAACCGCTAACTTTTCAAAGGGGGGAATCCAAATTGTGGATCCCTATCTCCATTCTATCATTTTTCTTATCAATACTCAGCATTTTCTTACTCATGCTTCTTCTCAGCCCTTGGAGATCGGGCCCTTTTTTCTTTTGTTTTCTTACTAATAGTAGATTTCCAGCGAAAAGGAGTTTTCACACCTCTTCAAGTGCTTGCTTGCTATGCCTGTGCTGGGGATACGAGGAGATCATAGGATTCCAGATATCCTCCTTCACATGACGATATATTTGCGAAGAACACATCAACGCAAGCGAAGCACTCTTGAGCTTCTGACCAAAGGTCCACACTTGGAGTACATGGTGCCAAGCAAGCACTCAACACGTGGTGCTGTCGATCGCCTGGATGGATCTGGGGAGCACCGAGATCTCGATGCTCGTTCCGAGCATATGCTGCGATCATGATGCTCCACGAGAAGAGATTCCTCTCCGGGGTCATGTCGAAGATGGATCTGGCCTCATCGAGGCGGAGGAGAGGGGCATAACCGGATGGAATTGCGCAGCTCTCCTGGCTGGAAATTCGCTCAATTGATCTCTCCAGATCTAGTTGATGGAATATAGCTTCATTTGCAATTTATTTTGGCTTTTGTTTCACACTAGATGATGTTTTCTTTGTTATTGACTTGGCTCGGGCTGAACAATCTTTGCATGAGAAGAGGATAGCTTACATGCTACCTGGAGTTTCACAGCTTGTAAATGGAAGAAGCGTGAAGGGCAGCATATACACCTGGAAAAGAGAAAGAAACATAGAGAGTTAGATCAATGGAGAATGTCATCAAGCGCACTTTGAGCCACACATTGAGCTCTACATTGACATTTAGCTGCTTTTCCAAGCCCCAAGTTAAATGGTTTATCATCGAAGCTGCAAAATCCCACACATAAAGACAAACTTTCCTTCAGTACATAGGAGATAGTAGCTACGCACACAAACCTGAGAAATACTGGTTTTGCTTCTCAACAAGCTCCGAGCCCTCAAGACGATAAAAAAAACCTGGCTCTGGCTTCCTTGGTGCTGCATGAACCTACATACATTTATTTGTTACCAAGAAAATGAGAAAATAAATCTAAAATCTTAGAACATACTCACCAAAGGTGAATCTCCCACCATTTGTAGAACGAGACTCCAATGTAGCAGGATGTCTTTTTAGTGTATTTCTGCACAAGATCATAAAGGCAGTAAACCTTTAGAATGAGTGTGATGGTCTTTTGGCTCCTGGGATCTAGTTTCTGCCAAGTTGCATTTGAAATGTGAGCATACACTGTACAGATGAAGACCCTCAAGTGCCCCAACCGAGGGTGCTTCCCAGGCAGGTCAGTTTTTATTAGAGTACAATTGAGTTGCTCTGCCAGACCGTTCTACTGGGGAGTATAGGATGTTGTAATGATGCAATTGACTTGAATTACCTCAAACAATGGCTGGCCTTGTCCAGAGATGAATCTCTCTTGTAGTAATGCCTTCTGTTGCGATCATAGAGGGCATCTTGGCTGGAAGCAATATGCACGTGGAATCCTTCCCGAGCACACAATCTACGCCACTTCCCCTTTTTTAACCTTTCATAGCACTTTCAAAACAAAGTTTTTATGATTTAAGCCTTACTTCGTGTCACCTGAGGAGCCTCTCTCACCCCATTTCTTCTCCCAATAAGTTTGCGATTTTATTTAAATCAGATTTAAAATCATAGGACAATTCATTTTGTGCCTCCAATTTTGTTAGTTCTTGATGCAGTGGCCCTTGCTCCATTTCCAGCCAAACTGGCATTGGTGGCACTTCTTGTTGTACCAGTACCAGTTGCCTGGGCAACTCACGCATTTGCTTCCACTCCACTTCCATCCGGAGAGGCATTGGTGGCAATCGCTGCTATACCAGTACCAGCCTTTGGGACACTGGATGGAGGATTTGAGGCTGAGTCTAACACTGCTATGTACACGATTTTTACTGCTTCTCGGGCACGATATGTCGTGTTTGTGCTTCATTGACGGTCAATAAACAAGTGTACGACTTTATCCAAATGAACAACCTCGAGTTTCGATGTGAAATTATCAAAAATATCCATAAAAATGTCTATCTATCTAATTGCGACCAATCACTATTTTATATGAATATAAATTGAGTTGCTAACTGGCTCATATGCATTCAAAAATATGGTAATGTTTTTAAAAGTGAACGCACTTATTGAGTGACACGTATGTGGTGGAGAAAAGGCCTCAAGCTTCTAAACATTCCGAAAAAATTTATGAAATATTAGAAAATGAAACTCAAGCAGCAAGGCAGGATGAAATCTCTTCTGATTTTGTTGTGAGGAAATTGGACTTAGAATGGGACGACACAGTTTATTTACCAAAAGGTTATTACAATTGGCTATTATACAAGTTTCAGCATGGATCTTGATGGACAATTCAGCCCTTATAGAACCTTCCAGTCCAGCGCCAGCCCCTTTTCGCATCTGTGGCAACCGATGCCATACCAGTACCAACAGAGCAGCGGTGGCAAGAACATGGTATTCCAGAACCAGTACTCCGGGCATCGGTGGCAGGAATTGTTGTACCCCAGTGCCACCCCGACTTGCAT
>NW_003314276.1:2347061-2355142 GCF_000143415.4 Selaginella moellendorffii
ACCGCCTCACGCTCTTCTTGTTGCTCGCCAGTTTCTTAAAACTCTCCTCTTGCCTCTGTCTCGACTTGCAAACGATAAGAAACTTTGAGAAACTCGAAGCTTGAAGTGTTGGATGGGAGGATTTACAGTTCTAGGCGGTGACCACGTCTTACAGTGACCACGTTTAGTTCAGGGCTACTCATTGACAATATCTACGTTAAAAAGTAAAATGTGAAGCTGTGATACAATGCGGCCTTGGCTTGGACTGGGTACTGATTGATCCAGATTTGGTCCTCGCGTTTGAGACAACACAATCCTGTGGGGAAGGATGGAAACCAAGTGAACTAGAAAATTCACGTAAACGTTTCTTGAAGTTTACCTCAAACAATGTCTAAAAGATGCCATAGACACTTCTCTGGTAGCTTCTCTTGTACTGAAGCCTTCCTTTGTGTTCGGAGTATCTTGGTTGTAAGTAAAAATCAGTCGTAGAATGCAGCTAATTATTCACGCAGGATAAGTTAAATAAATGTTAAAAAGAAAGAAAGCAGGGCAGTCTGAGGCCAGGAGTTCGAGCCTCACATCTTTCATATACTTTCATAACGAAGCACCACGTCGCGCCCCGAGGGAATGCACTCGTCAAAGATGGCCACAGAGAGATCCGTTATCCCGGCGCGCGTATAGGCTCCCATCATAACTGTCCAGGAGATCGTGTTCGGCTGGGGCATAGCGCGGAGCGAAGTAAGACAGCTATGCACACGGTTTTTACTGCGTCTCCGGCACGACAAGTCGTATTTGTGCTTGCTTGACGGGGTCAATCCAAATGAAACAGTCTCTATTTAAGTCCCGTGAAATCATCAAAAGATAATGGATCTTTGTTTTACCTGAGTTGCTAATGCATTAAAAAATAGGATAACATTTTTACGAACCGTAATTTCTTGTTGGGTATTTAAAGTCCACTCAGAAGCAAGAACTAAGAAAAAGTAAACTAAACTAAACTGGCTAAACTAAGAAGCATGGGACTTTAATTCACATTTCTCTCTCATCTCTTGTCTACTCAGAGTATGAAACTCAGCAGCGGAAGACTTTGGTATTTCGATAATCTTGCTACTCGAGTTGCTAGAAACTAAAAGTGAAACTGGCAGCAAGTCTCTCATCAAGCGGATTCTGGATGAGGAAACCGAGCCTTAGAATGGGAAAGAAAAACACACACATTTTATTCACCAAAAGGTTATCACAAGAAACAACACAACCACAACATTTATTGTCGTTGACATATTACATGAGCTAATCTTGATAGGCAGCTTCAGTTCTTCTTGCAGAAACTTCCGGTCCAGCGCCAGCCCATCTGGCAGTGGTGGCAAGAGTTGCCATACCAGTACCAGTTGATCGGGCAACGGTGGCAAGAGTTGCCATACCAGTACCAGTTGATCGGGCAGCGGTGGCAAGAACCCGAGTACCAGTACCAGTTAATCGGGCAGCGGTGGCAAGAACCCGAGTACCAGTACCAGTTGTGCGGGCATTGGTGGCAAGAATTGTTGTACCAGTACCAGCTTGGCAGGCAAGAGACGCACTTCTTCCCATCCCAGTGCCACCCCGGCTTGCATCGTCCCTGGGCGCTCGCACTTGCAATTCCTCCAATGTCAACTCCCACCAGGAGCACCACCACAAGCATCGCCAGCAGCATCTTGTTGCTCGCCATCTTTTTTAAGAACGCCTCTTGCTTTGATGTGATCCCAGACTTGTGAACGAGATCGGAGAAAGCTAGAGAAACTTGGAGGAGCTTGAGTGTGAGCTTTGATGTGCTTGAGTATGGGGTGGGAGGATTTATAGCGCAGGAGAGCGTGTTATAGTTCCGGATGACTCGCTGACTTTTTCGAAGTTGAAAAGTAAAATGTGAAGCCGTGCAGATACGGATGTAGACCTTCGACCGTGTCAGGCGCAAAGTCAGACGTTTTGGGTATTTGTGCTTTCATTGTAGTAAAAAACATTAATGTTTTACAACGTCTGGAGTAAAATGGGTTTGCCAAAACATAATTCTTGCAAATGCTACGCTTGAGAATCTTTTAGATTCATGACTAATGGGGAATGTTATTGAATGAATTTCTTCCGCTTTTAATAAGCTCAGCTCCCAGACTGCATTTTACCTGGATTTGCCTGTGCACATAGACAAGGAACTCCATATAAGACAAGCCTTGTCTTCGATCATGAAGGAGTGGAACATCATCTCTATAACAAAACTGAATGAGCAAGAGTGCCTTGAAAAAGAAAAAATGAGAGTGTTTGATCACCTAAAGGACCTCCTTGTTTCAGCAAATGCAACCTAGAATAGCAACCATCTGCATTAGAAAGACTGATTTGACACGAGGTCTCCCACAGTCATTTTTTAGGAATTTTAGCCCATGAAAATAAAATTAGAGATGAAATTAATTAATATATCATGGTTGGATTACCAAATCCTCGTGACGAGCTTGAACTCTTTGAAATAGTTACATTGCTTATTATCATGTTGTTGAGTTGCTAAATGGATTTCAATAGTGGCACAGTCATAGCCTTTTGTAAACATATTGAAATAGATATTTAATACTTTTTATAGTTGCACATATTTTAATATTTATATGAGCCTTATATTTTTTATAGAGGTACTTGTTATAAAGTACAACCCAATGGTTATCCATATGACAACCATTTTTAAAAATTGTATGTCCATTGTTTGGTCTATAATAATCTAGATATCCATTAACAAAAAATGTTGTTTCATTATTAAAATTTTTTAGAAAACCTTTTGAGCAAGAACCATTTTCCATGCAAGGACTATTAAGATAAAAAAGTCCATATGGTCCATACATTATATCTTAAATTAAGATGAAATTTCAAGTTTTTTAAATACCTGTTATGTTTTTGCTCCAAAAGTTATATAGAAACTTTTTCAATTTAAAATGCATGGCCATTCAACACTTATAATTCTTCTTCCTATTCATCTAGAAAATTTCCAAAATGTTTATTTCATTGAAGGTAATGAGTTAATTGAACTTCAAAGAGTTAAAATGGTACCATATTTACAAAATGGTTTGAATTAAATAAACATGATCCAAATGCAAGACAATATACATATCCTAAAATTCCTCTACATTATACATTTAATAAACACACTTATCATTGACATCAATGAAATATTATCTCGCAAATGTATTCTTTTCCTTATTTAATACTGAACTTTATTATTTATGCTTTATACTGCTTTATAGAAGAGGGGCTACTTCCTTTAATGATCTAAAATAGTTTATAATACTTATTTTGAAATATATTGCTATGAGATTTTTTGCAGATGATATAGAATGAGAAAAATGTTTAGAAAATGCTTCCTCTTTCAAAATGCCACCACAATTAAGATAACTATTTATTTTTTATATGTCTTTTTTAGTCCAAAAAATCCTTATTTTTTATGGGAAAAATTCAAAAACTCTTTCTCTTAAAGTTTTGTACTAACAGATCCATTATCTTGTTATGAACATGCTTTACATTATATAAATAACAAATTCAATCTATATGGAAAATCTAATCAAGATTATAAATTGCCTTCATCTTATATAAGTTTTGATATAAATAATCATATTAATTTAACACAATTCATTCATTCTGTAAAAAGCAATTTACTTTAATTTAATAATGAGAAAAAGATTATATATTATGATATCCTTAGCACGATTAACAACCCAACTGAACAAAATTGATATATTTTCATTGATGGTCTTAGTGGTACTAATAAAACTTTTCTCCTTAACACTCTTATACATATGTTTCAACTTCTAAACAAAAATGTAATTAGTATGGCTTGGATAGGTATTGCAAGCATTTTACTACATAATGGTTTATGCTAAAAAATTAAGAATTCACATGTGTTAATATAAGATGAAATTAGCATGGTTTACATACATGCATTTTCTGCCATTAATTTAAATTTACAAGATATAAAAAAAATCAATTACCTTTTGGAGGAATTGTTATTATTACAAGTGGTGACTTTAGACAAACACTACCAGTTATTCCACATGGTCACTGAGCACAAATTATTTCAAATTCAATAAAAATGAATAGGTTATAGAAATTTTTTAGAACACTTCCACTAAAAAAGAATATGAGACTACTTAAAAACAACTCTTTATGGGCTGATTGGCTTCTTCAAATTGGAAATGGTAATAGTTATGTGAATTTACTAAATTTACCTTTAGAATCTATTATATTGCCTTACATATAAGTAATAATATCCTTTGTTGTTGATTTTGTTTTCCCATCTCTATAAAATATTTCAAACCCCAACATTGCATCTGATAGAGTCATACTTATCCCACTTTATAATGATGATACTTTTCCTATTAATAATGCTATAGTCTCTTCCTTACTTGGTGACATACATATTTATGAAAGTGTTGACTTTTTTGATACTAAACACCTAGAAGATATTCCAATTGAATTCTTGAATTCCAGTACTCTTTTTAGTCTTCCACCACATAAACTCTTGCTTAAAGAAGGTGTTAGAATAGACTAAGTACCTAAAGCACTAAGTTGCATAAAGTGCTTAGATCTTGGAAAGAAAAGTGATTAGATTCTACTTTATCAAGATAAACATAAACCTAGTTCACTACTCTCTCCACCCATCTCTACATCACCTAAAACTTGTTGCTACTGCGAATAAACATCATCTGGTGATGACTTGTAATTGTAATCTACATGGTCTTAAGACCCCATATTAGAATTGCTAGTTGTTACTGCCATCGGAGAGAAAGATCCTGAATGAAGCAATTGATTAACTTTGGGTTAATCACAACTGTTGGCCCAAAGGCCTGCTTAATTTTTGCCATGTCATTGGGCACATGCAAAACTCACAATAGCTTTTTCGGAGTCTGGCGCTATTTTGGCATACCGGTGGCCTAACGTGAGGACATGGGTACTCCACCAGCTAGCATGGAATGGAACTTGGGCTTAGACCCAAGCCAGACGCAGAACAAGGACAGGCACGCAAGTGGGAGCTAGACTATGCCTCAGGTTGGTCGGCCATGCCCGACCTACCCACTATCCCTACTACACATTTGGAACCCCCCCGCCCGTTGAGGAACACACGCTTTGGGCTTTCACCCCAAGCCTCCCTTAGTATCAAGAGTTAATCTCTGCGACAAGCTCGAAACTTACTAAATATGGAATGTCCCTAGATTGCAAATTTGGACACGAGACGAACACCATTATGTTCAAGACAATCTCTACATTCCGTAAATATGCCAAATGAGAAAATCTAGACACTTTCCATAAATAGTATTTGGGACGAATTGAGACTAACACAAAGGGCATGATAGCGAGGGTGTTTGGCAGACACGGTAAACTATCATCTAGCGAATATTGAGGGACCAAGCTCAATATTGCAGGGGTTCCCAACATTAGCAAGTGCAAGTCAACAACATGAGTTTCTCATCACCGTGTCAAGTCTGCTTGACAAATGACAACTTAGGATTTCCTTCCTTAGTGCCCTTCCGGTCTAAGTGCACATGTGATGACCAGTTTCTCAACTAGCTCAGGCAGAGATTGATAACGAGTCCAGCAATACCGACCTCCTGCCGTTGTGGCAGTAAGGAAAGATAACTTTCGATACCCAAAGTCACATTCACGACACTCTCCCCCTCTAGGGAAGATCGACGTCCTCGTCAATGCATACTCGAGTCTAGAATACCGCCAAGGAAACAACTCCAGAAAAAGTTCACAGTACTCACACTATGTGAGAAATGCACCAACTTAAATGAGTTAAGGGGCAACCTCTTTGTCTAACGCGGATGTGCTACCAACTCAGACACCTTCCGGCTATCGCCGACAAAAAAATGACCAACACAGTTAGCCACCCTTGCTACTCTGGGAGTCACCCAGCTTACAAAAGTGTAATATGCCTCTGCCTACAGGAACATAGAGAGAGAAGATAAAGGCCCCAACCCTCATGAGCAAAGAAACCAAACCCGTCAGTAAGGTTTAGATAGACTACTGTAAATAGGCAGTTAGAGTTGTTTACACGGTCACGCCCTTTCAATGAAAAAGGAACATCGATAAAGAGGCAGGTTATGTGACCAATCGACAGTAGCTACCCCATGACTAGAGATTTCAGTATGCACATGAAGTGCCGAAGCCAGTCTGCGTATATTGGCCCAAACTCAAAGATCAATAGATGGACAATATCAAAGTCATAGACAATGATATCTTAGAGACTTATTTATCAGTGAATATATCTTAGATTAGAACACAAAAGTATTCCAAGTAAGTTATCATCCGATAAACCACCAAGATCACAATCATTGGAAAACATAGGATTCACTATCCAGCAAAATTCAATAGCAAGTATACCATCAAGTACACTCAATGAGAAAACTTAACTACCGAAGATTGTAGATAGTATGCTAAACAACTTACCAAAGATAACTCAAATAACACAAAGTATCCTTAACCGACAAGCACAATACTCGCGAATGTATCACCCGAAGGAAATAACATCCTAATTTATCAGAACTAACTTGAGGAACAATCAACAAAACAGAATAAATGTGGTAAGACCAACAAACACTTAGTCATGCTAACCATCGCATAAGTTAATCTGAATAAATCCCGGTCAATAATACTAAGGAACTAGAGTTGCTTAAGTAAGTGTCAACAACGTCCTATCGATATCTTAAACCCAAGAGACTAATCCAGAGCAAACCACAAAGAACATGTGGTATTGTGAAAAGCCATAAGCCATCAAAGAGAACAACTAACCATCATGAAAGATCATCAATCATCCCATCAATAGAGAAATGCATAATCGTCATCGAAGAAAGAATCCACCATCCCGAAAAATGGCAAATCATTCTAGATCAATAATAATCAAGCAAAACCTTTGACAAGGATAATCAACTATCCTAGATGATAGTCAATCATCACCAATGACTGCAAGATGCAAAAACTAACTTCAACATCGAAACTAACAAGCCAAAATGCCTTCCCCAACAACTTTTAACAAATGGAACAATGAGCACAAACTCAAGGAACCAAAGCTCGAAGAAGCCTATAGCCAAGTTTTGCCAAATAATGATCACAAGTCTCATAGAAGCTAACGTCAATGCGAAAGAAGAAATCGTGATGCAACTCACAATATCTTCCTCAACACATCCATAAGCCAAACTTCATAATGCCAAAGCTAATGAAGAGTATGTCTGCATCAATCCAAAAGCTAAGCATAACGAAGCTATGCTCAACAAGTGATCATTAAATGATCCTCCATGAATCCATCTACAGCAAGACATAATTCACTTCATAACAAACCTAAAAAAAAAAATCATTAATGATCGTTATATCCCGAACTCAAATCCAGCAAGGACTCAACATTCTAATATCGATCACTAACTCTTCCTCTCGTAGAGTTAGCATAGTCCACGACTAAATCACTTTTCAAGAAAAAGCTAAAGCTCAACCCTCTACTAAATAATCTCGTCTAGAACACAACTAATTCAACTTGCCACTTAGTTCGTTTGAACATCAACACAATTGCTAACTAGCAAATGCACGAATGCCAACAACACAAAGCTATAGCCAAATCATCAACACTATATTTATCAAGACTAATGAAACTCAATATCAATCCTTGGAAGGATATCTCAGTTCACTCAGATCTCAATATCAATAATGTCAATGACAAGGCATCACTTCAATGCCATCAACACCAAAACAAAGCTAGAAGAAAGCATGAGTGAATCACCACTCAAAACTCTTCAACAACCAAGCTAACCAAAGTCGAAGATACTTTAGTCAGTATCCAAGACCAATCCTCCAACAAAACTCAGTTACAGATAACACTTCATCAAGGAGTGATTCACCACGTCCAAGACTCAATGAAATCCAACACTACGGACTAAATGTAACCAAATGATATCGACAAAGGTAGAGTCGACATGTCAATATGAAAAGCTCATGTAAGTCTAATGACACGATCCTCCACAACACCATCCGGTAAAGCAAGCCCATCACTGCTAAATCATCATCAACCAAAGCAAGTGTCAACGGTCCTTGATGAAGTCTACAAGTAATCACTAGTC
>NW_003314276.1:2355287-2357978 GCF_000143415.4 Selaginella moellendorffii
ACTCGAATCCAACTCAACCGCAATAAGCTCACTAATGCATTTAGTCAATAGCTCTGAGCATGCCTTGAAGAGGCTAGCTATGTGATCAACACTCAGTCGAAACTAAAGTGAAAACCATGAGATGGATTTATATCGGTACACAACCTCCTCATAAACAAAGCTATAGTATAGGTACCAACATCTTAACCTTAAACAACCAAGTTGGACATCACCATCCTTAGCCAAGGCACAGGGCCACCAAGACTAAGTCAAGATCAGTGAGAGCTCATTACTCTCGTAGAGTCTAACGAAATGCAAGGTGCAACCTACCACCAAGCAAAACGCTATAAGAAAGGCATAAGGATCACCTTTCTTAGAAAAGTGCAATGGCCACTTTTCTATACCAACTCCAGACTTTATCCAACTCAATTGCCTTAGCCCCAAAAATTAGCATCCCTTTCGGGCTACATCATACAAACTATATACTAAGGTTTAAGCCGACCGAAGTCAACTTCAACCCCTTTACTAGTTTGTACTGGCTTTCGAAAACGGAATGGTTTTTGGGCAAAATGATCAATAAATCAGCCATTGGAAAAGTCTAAGAAAATTTGTGGAAAATTTTCCATCCTAGAGAAAGAATGACTCTCAGTTCAGGAATGCAAACTTTCAAGACTCAACCAACTTCCTCTTACAAACAATTTCACATAGGTTCACCTCAACACAAATTCTCATGACCCATAATATGCTTAAGCATCGAACACCTTTGCCCATTTTTCTGATATTCAACACTGACATTTGCAAAGTGCTAAATGAACATCTAAAGCTTGATCATGAAGACCACATCTTCAGACATTCACATTGCACTAACACTCTTCTTCAATCACCTTCAAGATCCAATGTGAAGCCAAAACACTAATAAGAAAAATGGCACGGAAAATCAAGGTCTAAGGAAAATTCCTCATCACTCGAATCAACAATGCCACTTCCACTAACACAAGTGCTAGCAATGTCAATGCCTCAACTACACACCTTCTCCATCCAACAATCTACTCCAAGTGCTAACGGATCAACTGATAAGTTATAGCAAATGAATGCTACAACCCTTTTTCTAACACATTATGGGCAAACCATCAAGAATAAGGAACCAACTTAAGCTTAGCATAATGGACCACCATTGAGATTCCAATCAAGGCTATTACAATGCTACTATATGCAAGTAGACTAACTTCACCATCAACCACCTTGGGGTTGATCATCATTTAACCAAACAACTTCATAAACGCATTACTTATTATCACATGGATATGATATAAGCATTACAATGACTTGATCATCAATTGAGCAACACCACGAGCAATGCCTATATCATTACTTCAAAAGTTTATGTGAGTATCAAGTGTCAACTCGATTTGACAAAATGCAACATAAATGCCACACTCCACCAATAGAGATTTACAACACCGAACACCACTAACTTTTGTTCACAACACGGTCAAGCTCATGCCATTCTCTTTCCGACCAAACTCAAAACTAATCCAATACCAAGCTACTCAAGGGGCAATAGCAAAGTTCCCCGGAAAAGAATTAAGCATTGCAATCCAAGTCTTCCAATAGCAAGCCTAGACAAAATGGTATAACACTTCACCGCTATCCATCCCATAACTCACCACTTGTAAAACCATCATTTCCAATATGCATTAAGGTAGGGACTCTTGATTGCATGATGTGAACACGAGCAATGAGTTAACACCTCGTTGCAAATCATCCCTCCAAGAAAAGAAGATGATTTACATGTTTGATCCTTCGTCCACGACGACTCTTTTTTCGGCCTCATCTTTGACTAAACCTCAAGTTTGCTTTTGCACTGCCTTCAGTCCAATCTAAGAAAAGTTTATGAGAGAGCACGGCAATAATTACCTGAATCAATAGACTAATCCCTACAGTCTTGATTGATCCACTCATAATCACGCCTAGGAAGGATCCACTAGTGTTGTGCTAAACAGCTACGGACTAGTCTATTTGCCACTCATAAAAAACCTAAGGAGGTTTGCTTTCACCCACGGTATATGGAACAACTCATGGAACCACCGATAGGCTAACATTAATCCTGCCAACTCAAAGTGTAACCTTGAGTTGCTAATGTGCCCCACTCACGAGCCCAAGTGAAAACTCGTGCAAACAGAACACCTCAAACTATCTTATGAGCCCAAGAGCAAGCTCACATTATCACAGTACAAAAAGGTAATAAAAACCATACCCAAGGAACAACTGCGGAGTCTTAGCACCCAAACGTGTACCCACTTGGATCATTGTTTTCATCTCTGCGTATGCAATGAGACTAGTTGCCCAATCTCATTAGATAGCACTCGCTGAGACTTATCCTCTGATACCAAATGTAACGCACGTGGTTTTTACCCTTTATCCTATGGTGATTTACCATAGGATAACACCACGAAGCGGAACCTAAACCCTCTTTGTGCCACGTGACAGATGCCACATGTCACATGCCACGTGTCCAAAGGACAGTGGTGTGGAACCCGAGTTTCAGGGCCTTGGGCCACTGTACGAAGGAACGGTGCCAAACCCCCAAGCATGGAGCCAAGGAGTGATGGAACTGGTCCACGGAGCAACTCTCGAGCATAAAGCCCAAGGAGCGAAGGGACAGGAGCTCGGAGCGACTTGGAACAGTCCTAAAGTAACCAGCATCCCAAT
>NW_003314276.1:2358373-2490816 GCF_000143415.4 Selaginella moellendorffii
AGTGTTTGGCAGACACGGTAAGCTATCATCTAGCGAATATTGAAGGACCAAGCTCAATATCACGGGGGTTCCCAACACTAGCAAGTGCAAGTCAACAACATGAGTTTCTCATCACCGTGTCAAGTCTGCTTGACAAATGACAACTTAGGATTTCCTTCCTTAGTGCCCTTCCGGTCTACGTACACATGTGATGACCAATTTCTCAACTAGCTCAGGTAGAGACTGATAACGAATCCAACAATACTGACCCCCTGCCGTCGTGGTAGTAAGGAAAGAATATCCGAAAGGACAGGCCAACAAGTAACTTTCAATACCTGAAGTCACATTTGCGACAATGTGTCACAACGCCTTTTTCTCCCACCCCACACAATTTGGTTGCCTCCCATTGGCCGGGAGCAAACATCAACACTTCCTCTTTATTATAGAAGGACTTCTTGAAGAGTGCATTCGTGAGAGCTTGAGCAGCTGAGGGACAATTTTTTGTTGCTGGATGCATTAGAGACTTGATCAAGCTTTGGAACGCAAGAGAGAATCCAAGAAAAAGAGCGAGCTTTCCCTGGCGGATAGCTTGATATTGCCTTCTAGACGTTGGTAGTGGCAAGCATCTCATGAGCTCATAGAATGTTGCCCCTAGGGAAAACATGTCAGCTTTGTTGAGGTGGCTGTGATCATCATTGATGAGCTCCATTGGGAGATATCTCAAGTTGCCATCCTTGATAGAAGTGGTTCCATTTGATTTGACTAGCAAGGCCAAAGTCACCAATCTTGTAGACACAATTGCAGATGTAGATCTTGTTGGGCGTCACATCCAGGTGAGTGAGGCCATACGAGTGTAAGTGCTTCAAAGTGTTTAAGAGCTGTCATGCATGACAAACTAAGAAAAGAACACAATTTAGCTACTTACTTGAAACATTGCCTCAGTCAGCTTCTTCTCCATGAATGTCCATGCAAGGCTCTTGTCTCATAGATTCATCTTGCACAGCTCCATTTGGATATACAAAAAGTCATTCTCGAACCATGAAGAGAAGTAGCACATTACGTTTTCATGGTAACCTGGAAGCTGGATAAGTTTTGAGGAAGCTAGTGGTAATACTGAAAGAAAAAAGCCAACTCACCAAGACATGAAAGTGCCTAAACTTCTCTCAATGCTTTCCTCTTGCAAAGAGAAAAATTTGCCAAATCAATACCATAGTCTCTTGAATATCTCCCTCATTTAGCTGATGCCGATTGGAATGCTTTACAGCATAAAGGCAGCCGTCAAGTCTTTTGAGAACTTTATAAACATAGCTAAAATCACCTTGTCCTATTTCCTGATAGTAGAGTAAGAATGAAGATTATACAAATTCTACACACCACAAATACCTTGATTTGATGGAATTCCTCACGGTAACACAATGAAAAGCCAAAAACGGAGACACATCCTGTATGAGAATACCAAAGTTATGAAAGAAAAATGAAAAATAACAACATACCCTACCTAGCTCTCTTGAGAAACACATCAGTGTTAAAAAAAGGGTTCCAGAAGCATGGTGGGGACATGACATGCTGTTGCAGAGACAATGTCTTTGCATTCTCTGCTTCTTGGTTCAAATATTCATCTAGGAAAAGAAGCACAAAACAAAAAAAAGCCAAGTGAGTGTTTAAGATTGTCAAAGCAAAGCTAGACATACCACTTCTTGGTCTTTTGCTCCATAGAGGCATCAAACCCATAGGGAATAGCTTTGAGATTTGAGCATTATGGTTTTGTTGCCAGTATTTCTCCTGCAGAAAGAAAAACCAGAAAAGAAAAGAAAACTGTTAAGTTGAGAGCATAAGAAAGTGAAAACTTGCGATGGGTTTCTTGGGAGCAAAGACACCACAAAGTATTGCAAAAAACAGTGTTGATGTTTGCTCTCAGCCAATGGGAGGCAGCCAAGCTGCATGGGGCAGGAAAGGGAAGGCACTGCAACACAAGTCGCATACAATGTGTTAACTGTGACTGTGCCTATGGTCTGTCGAGCAAATTGGTTTTTGTTTTGTAATGTTTTTCTAGGGTTATGAAATGGTGGGAGAGCCCTGCCACTACTGCTGATTCACAATCGAAATCTGAGGTGCTATATCAACTCTGCCGGAACAAGCCATGTCCTGGTACGGCTTGTGTCAAGATCTAATCGATTTATCCGTGCTTTCTTCTAGCATTGTTTCAGTTCTAGATCTGCTTTGGTAGTGGTAAAGTTAAAAATGAAGGTCAGATGCTTATAAGCCAAATCTATATGGCAAGACAATAGTGATTGAGCAGAGAATCACTACTGGAAGCAACACTATTGTTTTGAAAAATCACCAAGGTTGGTTTTCTATCATGCAAGGGATTTACTTCTTCTGTATTGTGTATTCTAGGTGAACAAATTTCTTCAAACAAGCAGCATTTGTGTGATGTGATCAACCATCTGTGTAAGCTAAGATTGTATTTTTAAAATTTTCTACTTTTCTACTGTCACCTTTTTTTTTGTAGATTGACATGGAAAACCTATGTGTGATTACATGAATTGAGATTTTTTGAGTCCTGGTAGTGAGAAAGAGAAATTCAAGGTAACAATAGCTTTCGTTTCCAAGTTGAAGGTGGTCTAACATATTCTTATGATGTAACACTTTTGGAGAAAGTCTGGAAATTGCTAGATATGAACATGAAGACTATTCAAGTGTGTCATGATTGCCTTCAAGAGGACAGAAAATCTTCTGAAGTGCTCAGACAAGATTTGGTGAAGATAGAAGAGAAACTTCTCCATGTGGAACAAGTAGATGAACTTGCTGAAAAAGTTCACACCTTGTGAAAGAGATTGGCTTGGGCTGTAGTTTATGAGATAGACAAGAAACTCAATGACATCCAAGTGGTTGTAAGAGAACTCAAGCAAGAGGACATTGAGATGCAAATAGTGAGCAGTTTGGTCTTTTATTTGTTGGAAATTACAGCAATTACATATAGGCATGAAACTTACATTTCAAACATGAGATTTACCATTAAACACCCTTATAAATCTTTTGACTAATTTAGTTTATTAGGTTTTGAATTTATAATTTGTATTTAAATTCTACTTTTTGTACTTTCTGTACCAACTACTGTACATTTTGCAATTCTTTTCTTAATTTTACCTGGGTCTGGATAATAGTGTTAGTGTTTTTAATATTTTTGAGTTTAAGGGTATATATAATTTTTTATTTATAGGTTAGACTTTAGTTTTTCAATAGTTCTATTTTTTTAATTGAGAAATCCTCTCTGGGGTCTGAGAAATATATTAATATTCTTAAAATCTTACTTATATATTTATTCATATTCCAAGTAAACACTTAATCCCTAAATTAATAATAATTAATCTTAGTAATTCTTTGTTGCTTTTGTTTGAGTCTAGGTAGTAATATATTAGTTTTTTCTTACCATTTTAGGATTCTAAATTTTTTTGTATCCCAAGTGAAAACATACTTCACATGTAACATCTAATTAATAAAATTACTTTTTAGTAATTCTTCATTTGCTTTTTTAATTTCTGGGAGTGTACTAAATATATTTATAATCTAATAACTATTAAAAAATTATTCTTAGCAATTTTTATTTTACTTTTCTCTGGTTATTAAGTTTCTTGAAATTTTAATATTCTATATTCCCAAATAGTACTTTGCATGTATTATCTTTATTACTAATATTTACTTACTAATTCTTCTTTTCTCACTTTAGGAATATATTAATATTCTAAATTTATGGTCTATGTTGTATATTATTATGTATGTATATGTGAAGATATGAAAAGGAAAAAATTGTATAAATTTTTTTATTTTTGTACTTATCCAGCATTTGCTAGGCAACATGTTATATGCAAAGTATTAACTGACATTAACACTCAATTGTTTGCAATAGAGACCCTCTGAAATTGAGAGGGTAAGTTCTAAGGTTTAGTGGAGAGCATTTGGGATGATAGCAAGCTTGACTATTAGTGCTTTTAAGTTGTGATTGAAATTTATATGTGAATCTATTTCCCTTGATTTGGGGTTTTGTGAGCTATAGCACATGCTCTTGCAAAAGTAAAAGAGTGAGCTCTTGCAACTGTAGATGTATTTGATTGTGCAATATTTAATTAAACAATAATATTTTAAAAAAAATTCTTAACTGTAAATATAGTTTATTAGTACATAATAATATGGAATTATAGTTTCTATAGCATATATTTACAAACGTTTTTATTAGTAATTATTTTCTTAAATGGATCTGGGTAGTAATATATTAATGTAAACATATTGTTTTATATTCTAAATAAAAATCATAATTAAGTAATATCTTGCTAATAAAAATGAGTAATAATTATTCTTAATAATTATTCTCTTCTGTTTGATAAAATTATAATATAAGTTTATCCCAAGTAAAAATATAATTTACATATAACATATTAGTATAAATAGAAATTTTATTTTTACTTTTTTCTGGGTTGGATATTTTTCTAAATATATTCATATTTCCAAATACTAATTTGTGTCTAATATTTTATTAATGAATAGTTATTCTTATTTATGAATAGGAATATATTTTTTTCTAAATATTTATTATCAAATTTACAAGAATTTATTTTTATATTCACCTAGAATTTTCTAGGCATAATTCCCACAATCCTTCTTTCAAAGTGAAATACAATATTTATTTATTTTATATTATTCTATTTTTATTTTCAATATAACAAAATTATAACAAAGAAAACAATATTTTGCTAATTGTGCAGCATATACTGGGCAAGTGCTAGATCTTTTCAACTGGCTCTTGACTAGAACACAAGGTTCTTCTCTTTTTTTTTTCCTGTTGGTTTTTTCTCTTGCTTGTCAATCTCACTCTGTTTGCATATTGAGGATAAGAGGAGAAAGTTATGACTGTTTCAATGCATTCCACACACCCAAAGTTGAAGTTTCCACCTCCTTTTTCTTCCTTGCATCTCAGCTTTCTTCCTAGTTTACTAGTCAAGTTGAATTTATTTCTCTTGGCAAGAAAACAGTTGAATTTCTATTCCCAATCAATCTTTTGGGACTGTAGAAAAGTAAAAACAAGAAAAACAAGAATTTCTGGCCATTTAGAGTTGCAAGTGAAAGTAATGAAAATATCTGGTTTTGAGTAATGAGTAACAATTGCTATTGCATCTTGATAATTTTGTTACATTGTTCTAGGACCACCACCAAAACTTGAAGGTAGTATAACAATTTTATCAAGGTTTATATTTTCATTTAAAGCATGGTTTGCAACATAATCCATAAGACTAATATACATTTGTACTTGTAATTGTTTTTGGTGGGTACAATTAATATAGGTTATTACTCTCAACTTTGACATAAGCATCAACAATGTATTATTGAGTAAGCTTGCCAGCATGCATAACTTAATTGTAGTGTGTCTCTTTTAGATAAGAAATATGCATAATATAGAAGTAATGTAGCTCGACGTCGTCATGTATTCAAAATATTAGTATGTCATCCTTTATCACCAAAATGAAATATCAAAGGATAAACCTTAGGATCACAATTAATATCAAGTGTTGAAATCATTCTAGAAAGATTTGTTATAGGATATATACAAATTTCACATCCATGTGCGGGTTCTCCATTCTCACTAACAAAAACAATAGAAATTTCATTTGTTTATGGTATATTATAATGTCGATGATCGGTTCCTTCATTCCTTAGTAATATATAAATACCATATAAAGGTCGACCTGTAACTGCTACTTGATGAAGTTATTTTTGTTCTATTTCATACATCATTCTATAAGCCTGTGCATATGAGTGTATCAAGATGTAATAATAAATTTCACTCACAACTTGTATTAAATTGGTTTTGATACTTTATGTCTGTGGCTTTTTATGTATCTAGCATATAAAGTTGGCCATAAAATGGACTTTAATCACCAAAAGAATGTGATGACATGACACTATGGTAAATCTATCCATGAATTCTAAAGCAATAAGGACCATTACCCTTTAAAGTGTCAATGTTAGCACCCATTGATGCAAATGCGAAGGCACTATTATAGTGTTTAATATTAGTTCTGAAATTAGAGTTTTTGTTTTGCTTGTAAAGTGTAAGTAAAGTATTTAGTAAAGGTAATACAAGTGGCAATATCACTTGACCATGTTGACAACACATAGCAATGTTCTCATCTTTAAAATGTGATGCATTACAAAAAACACAAATAGATCATAAAAAACCAATTTCAAAAGTTGAAATTTGTGAATCTTTATAAATAGTGTGCCTTGCTAGTATGGTTTGTGAAGGTGAAGATGGTGTAGTGGATATTGCTTGATGTGTATATATTTCATTTTGATCTGAAGTAATTTGAAGCAGCTTAGGGTGTTTATCAGAATTGTTAGTATCAAAATTCTTATCAAAATGATTGGTCTTTCTTATAGTTCTAAGAAGATGATGAAGGTGAGGCATAATTTAAAATTTCTTAGTACAATTTTTAATATGTAGTGGAGGCTAAGGATATAAGTTAGTTCATGCAAGACTCATGATTATTGTTAGGCAAGACTTAACTATGGACTTCTTCAAGTTTTTGGTTCTTTGGGTTTTCATACTCATTGTTTTATTTGTTAGAAGTTATTAGGGAACATCATACTGTGGAATTCTAATTCCAAAAGTAACAAACACAAACTTATGATTGGTTTTGTGTGTAGGATTTTCCAATTGCTTGCCGGAAAAGGGTGTGCCATGAACTAAGAAGAAAGACTAACCTTTTGCTATAAGCTGTTGTGATTCTTGGTAGTGCCCTCAAGCACAAAACCTAATCATAAGATGTAGGCTTATGTGAAGTAAGAGCAAAAAAAGTGTGACGGATTAGATCTAGTGGGATTAGGATTTTCAGGGCATTGTGAGGCATTGAGGTTTGTTGCTACCTTAGCTACAACATTTTCAGATCTATTGCCAATTTAGGTAAAGTTGATTATTTTATTAGTAAAGCATTAAAAATAAATTTGTTCACTTAAAAATAAATATTCACTCTCTTAGGGTAACCTATTAAACAGAATTCAAATTTCTATCAGTTTTGTAATTTGATCTAGTGGTGCCACCAAAGATATACATCATTATCATAGGTACAACTTGTCATTGGTTAGATTAGCAAGAGCACTATGCATTGCCATCTGGATAACATAAAACCTTTTGATACCACTCTTCCTAGAACCTATCATTAGAGTTTGGCTAGCACTCAACACCTAATGTCCCAATCTTTACACCCATGAATTCATCTGGTAAAGAAAGTAAAAGACTTACCATCCTGGTGGCCATGCAAATCTACCACAATGAGAAGAATGTAAGTTGCTCCTTTGATGCTAGTGGCTGAGAAACTACATACCAAGCAATTCTTCAATGTGCTGCCCAACATAATCCTCCCAATAGAAAGATCACAAAGAATGTCACCATCCAAGCATAAACTCAAGCTAAGGACCAATTGCCACAGCTACTGCTACAAGCTTGTGGTTTAGACATGTTGCTAGAGGCATCACACCACCATACTGTCAAAGCAACTTTGCCTTGAATCCAAAGAAACAAAACAAAATAGAATAAAAATGAAGAAGAGAAAAAAAAATACATGCAATCTTAGTGACTCTCCCAAAATCTTTCCATTGCTAGTGACCCAATAAGAAGTTTGAGAAAATAGAATCTCACTACAAGAAAATCAACTTATAACAGCAGCTCTAGTGGCATTATAGCTCATCTCAATTCACAAAACAAGTAGCAAACCAGTAGCTATAGTGAGAAAAGAAGGGTGTTGTGCAGGAGTTTGTGCATTTAGGATCAATGTGAGGTGCCATTGCCAAGGATTGGCAAGAGCATATACCAAAGCTCACAAAACCCTAAATTGAGGGAAAGAGATTCATATATCACCAATAGGCACCAATAGTCAGACTTACTGTCACAGCAAACACTCTCCACTAAACCTTAAAACTTACCCTTTCAATTTCAGAGGGTCTCTATTGCAAAAGGTTAAATGTTAATGCCAATTAACACTTTATATGTGACATGTTGCCCACCAAATGCTGGATGAGTATAAAAATCAATAATTTTATATAATTTTTTCCTTCTAATATCTCTATATACACACACAATACTATATACTTAAAATACTAATATATTTCCAAAGTGAGAAAAGAAGAATTAGTAAGTAAATATTAGTAATAAGGATAATATATGCAAAATACTACTTGGGAATATGAATATATTTAGAATATTAAAATTTTATGAAACTTAATACCCAGATTAAAGTAAAGCAAAAATTGTCAAGAATAATTTTTTATAGTTATTAGATTATAAATATATTTAGTACTCTCCCAAAAAAAAAGTAAATCCTAGTGAATAATCATGCTGATGTTTGCTCTTAACCAATGGGAGGCAGCCAAGCTATGTGGGGTTAGAGAAGAAGGCACTGTGACATGTGGCATATGCAAAGTGTTGATTGGACTGCTTCTTTCCTGAAATTGCTATCATCATCCAAACTTGCATCTCCACAGATTTTTCTTGAGATCTTTTAAATTTTCCTGCAGAAATCGCCTCCATCGCTCCCGATGTGGAGCACTGCTGCTTTAGGGAAAGGGCAAGAGAGCGATGCACTTGAGTAAATGGCCAGTGAAGCTCCGACTCCTGGATCTCCCAGGCAAAGATCTTCCCAGAGATCTCTCGCTCAACTGCCACAGCAATCCCCATAGGAATAGGTGCCAGCACCAGATCTGGAGCTTGATGGGATGCCTTTCTACAATCTCGCCACTGTCACTTCCGGCATGGAGGATCTCCACCGTTGCTTTAGGGAAAGGGCGTAGCCCTAGAGGAAAGCAAGTAAATGGCTAGTGAAGCTGTGGCTCCCAATCCCCACAGGAACAAGAGCCAGTAGTAGATCTGGAGCTGCAGGCTCTAGATCCACAACAGGATGCAAGCACTCCTCCTAAGCCCCTGGTGGCAGTGGCAGTGGCGGCTTTGCCAGCGACAATAGAGGTGAGTGTGGCTGCTGGAGAGGAGCCAGAAAATGCCATTTAGCCTTTCATACATTTTTCTTCTTTATGTACCTCACCAATTGATAAGGTAATTCTTTTGTAATGATGTAGGTTGATGGTTAGCTTAGTCTTAATACAATCACATTAAACACCTTTATAAATCTTTTAACTAACATAGTTTATTAGGTTTTGAATCTATAGTTTGTATTTAATATATATTATAAATATATATTTTTTGTAATTCTTTTCTTAGTTTTACCTGGGTCTGGGTAGTAGTGTTAGTGTTTTTAATATTTTATTATTCTATATTCTAAGTAAAGCACATAGCAAAGTAATTCTTTGCTAAATGAATTAATTTAGATGTTTGTGTTTAAGGGTACATACAATTTTTTATTTCCAGGCTAGACATTAGATTTTTAATAGTGCTACTTTTTCATTGAGCAATCCTCTGTGGGGTCTAATGTTCTTAAAATCTTAGTTATATATTTATTCATATTCCAAGTAAACACATAATAATTAAATAATGCTTCCCTAAAATAATTATAATTAATCTTAGTAATTCTTCTTTACTTTTGTTTGAATCTAGTAATATATTAGTTTTCTTACCATTTTAGGATTTTAAATTTTTTTGTATTCCAAGTAAAAACATACTTTACATATAACAGCTAATTAAGAAAATTCTCTGTGAGGAATTCTTCATTTCCTTTTTTTGTCTGGGAGTGTACTAAATACATTTATATTCTAATAACTATTAAAATTTTATTCTTGGAAATTTTTTTTAACTTTTCTCTAGGTTGGGTATTAAGTTTTATAAATTTTAGTATTCTAAATATATTTATATTCCCAAGTAGTACATTGCATATATTATCTTTATCAATAATATTTTTTACTAATTCTTATTTTCTCACTTTGGGAATATATTAGTATTCTAAACATATGGTCTATATTGTGTAGTTTTTTTTTGGTGTTTATATATATATAGGGTGCATTGGGCAAGTACTAGTCTATCATCTATCACAATAAGGAGTTGTTAAACTTTCTGGGCTGCTAGATCTGGCCAATCTTAGCCATCCGATAGGGGGGGGGGGGGGGGGGGGTTAATTGCAAAGGGGTTATTTCTTTAACCTCACCCCAGTGAATAATTGATAATTGGGCTGATGTTTACTCCCGGCCAATGGGAGGCAGCCAAATTGCATAGGGTGAGAGAGGAAGGTGTGGCAACATATGTCATATGCAAATGTGTTGACTATAACTGTGGTTTGTCAAGCAAATTGGTTTTGTTTTATAATGTTTTTCTAGGGTTTATGAAATGGTGAGAGAGCCCCTTGCTGCTGCTGCTGATTTGTGATCCAAATCTGAGGCACTGTGTCAATGCAATTGGAATAAACCATGTCCTGGTAGTATCAAGATTTAATCTATTTGTCCAAGCCTTCTTCTAGCATTTTTTTAGTTCCAAGTCTGCTTTGGTAGTGGTAGAGCTAAAAAATGAAGGGTCAAATGCTTATAAACAAATCTACATGGCAAGACAATAGTAATTGAGCAAAGAATCACTGCTGGAAGCAACACTATTGTCTTGAAAAATCACCAAGGATTGTTTTCTATCGTGCAAGGGATTTACTTCTTTTATATTGTGTATTCCAAGTGAAAAACTTTCTTCAAACAAACAAGATTTGTGTGATGTGATTGACCATCTTAGTGTAAGCTAAGATTGTATTTTTAAAATTTTCTACTTTCCTACTGTCACCTTTTTTTTTGTAGATTGACGCAGAAAACCCGTGTGTGATTATGTCTCAACATGAGTCAAGATTTTCTGAGTGCTGGTCAAGGTAACAATAGACATCCAACAAATAAAAGACCAAATTGCTCACTATTTGCATCTCAATGTTTTCTTCAGCTAGAAGTATAAGTTGCTTGAGTTCTCTTACAAATGCTTGGATGTCTTCGAGTTTCTTGTATGTCTCATAAATTACAGCCCAAGCCAATCTCTTTCACAAGGTGCAAACTTCTTCAGCAAGTTCATCCACTTGTTTTGCATGGTGAAATTTCTCTTCTATCTTCACCAGATCCCGTTTGAGCACTTCAGAAGATTTTCTGTCCTCTTGAAGGCAATCACAACACACTTGAATAGTCTTCTTGTTCATATCCAGCATTTTCAAGACTTTTTCCAAAAGTGAGGTTTTTGCATTGGAGCAATTACTTGCATAGACATTATTTTAAATGTAATAATGATAATCAAAATGGTGTTTGCTAACTGGGGCAGCATATGCTAGGCAATGTAAGTTAATATATTCATAATACAAAATTGCTTCAACTAGTTTCACTGTTCTAAATAGTCTGATATGTTTTTTTTCCTTAAAATTTTTATCCAATGCAGGATCTATGACCGAGCTTACATCAAGTTCCGTGGCCAAAACTGCCCAAACTTCCCCTACTAGATGTGATATCCCATGTATGATCATATTAACGTTTCCACCAAAGTTTTTGGAGAGATCTAACAGCTCTATTTTCTCGGCAGTGGATCAATCTGTCTGACAAAGTATTCATCAACATGAGTTGCAGCGAGTCATTGCTCTGGTTTACACCCAAACTTCTTGAAGGTGACGCTGGCGCTCCATGCATGAGGCAGACTTGGCCTCGAGCATCAAACTATCGCCGAGTCTAGTCAAGAAGTCTCTTGGGCACCTTCCATAAGGTAATTTATCCCTGGATGTGAAATACAGCGAAGGCAACAATATAGTCCAGAGCCAACACTCAAGCTTTCTAGTTTTTATCTGTAGGCTGGACTCTCATACGATTCGACTGGATGAGTCTTTCATTATATGTTTCAAGAGATGAACTTTGATATTTCACTTAAAATTGCTTGGATTGTTTTTGTTTTGCATTTCCAGGGTCATATAAGACACAAGAGGAGGCAGCATTGCCAAAGAATCTAATAACTGCTCGGTCATGGTCATATGGAAACAATGTGTTAGATTCATAGTAATAAGCGAGTGAGGTTTGCAACTTCGCATATGAAGACTACACTATGAGATGCCTCAGGTGATTTGTTTGCATGTCCTGATTGAGATTCTAAGACGATATTACAGTGGATCACTTTGAGCAAGGAAGATTTTATTTCCTGCATATGGAAATCTGCGCAGTCAAGCAAGAAAAGGAAGTTCAAAGTACATACAGCTCCAAGAGCTGCATACGATAGGAAGGTGAAGGAGAGGAGGATTGATGATTGTGTGGTAAACGAAGCAATGCCACATTGCATAGGATCGGTGACTGTGTGGTAAATGAAGGGCTGCAACACGATGTAGATGTTGGGCTTGAGGAAGCACCAAGAATATAAGAGGAATGAACGCTGTGGGTGCAATGGACAATTCGAATTTCGACAAAGACACTTAGACTGCCAGACTCTCATATGTCATTGTCCATGAATAAATCCAGTCACAAGAGACATTGTTTCCTGGGATGCTTTACGCCAAGAATACTTCAACGCTTGCATGGCATTTTGCAGCGCATGTATCCTCTTCTCATGCAGATTTCGAACTAAATCTTGTAACTTTTAGATGGTTACAGGAAATGGGGCATGCAAGAGGTTCTCCAGCCCGAGCCAAGCCAATAACAAAGAAGAATCGGGGCATTCTCTGGGTGAATGAAGCGATCTTCCATCGGAGCTATGCATATATCGCCATCCACGAACCACGGTTTCGATCTGGAATGGGCATAGAGGGAATCTCGAGCCAAGAGAGCTGCCCAATTGCATCCGACTGCGCTCCTCTTCTCCGCCAGTGCTCCAAGCAATGATCCCTCTACTGGGGAAGGCGGCTCCACGCCGCCACCGCCTCGATCGCCCCACGCTCCTCTGCAATCTTCTCGTCCGAATATATGGCCGCTGCGGCTGTCTCGACGAGGCCAGATCCAAGGCCCCGGCTTCTCGTGGACGCAGCGTATGCTCATAATGGGCATCCCAACTCTCGCGCTTGCGGTGTACCGGGAGATGCTCCACAGATCCATCGACCACGTACATGAGCGCTTGCTCGGCGCTAGGGGTTCTAGAGACCGGCAAATCCATTCACACGCGAATCCTCTCTAGCAAGCTCAAGATCGGCGCTTTCCTGGGCATAGCATTGATCAGCATGTAGTCCATTGCGTTCTTATCGTCTTGGAACTCGATGATTCGCAAGGATGGGCCGGATCTCGCTCATCGATGTCTACGGCAAGTGCGTGGACGTGGATTGAGCAAGGGCGGTGTTTGATTCCATCGCGATCAAGAATGTTCTCTCCTGGAACGCCGTGCCGATCACATGGATTTAGAATGAACTGCTGAAAGAATCAGAATATCCAAAAGAATCAGAATCTACTCAAAGATTCGTGCATGCGTGTCATAAAATGCACTCACAATGCCTGTGTCGAGAATGGTAAGTATTTATGCCTCTTTTCCAGGATGATGAAAGTAGTGGAGAGAACACAAGGAGGAACAACTCTATATCTCAATTATGATGTAGAAACTACTACTATACATGCCACATCATCTTTACCTTTAACACTAAAATCAAGCAATTGACCCAAGCTTGAATTTAAGCATGAATCATGCCTAAATAGTCTAAGATGATGGGCTTGGAGAGCTGATGAAAAAAGTATATGAAAAACTTATCAATCAACTACCCAAAACTTAGTTTTTGGTTTTAATCTTGCTTGCACACACTTTTGCTCATTATTATGGCTTTTATCTTGCCACTAGCATGTGGTCTTAGTTGTGAATTAACAACCTTTCACATCTACTGTTATTAAGCACTTAAGCATCCTTCTCAATTGCTACAAATTTTTGCAAAGAATTGCTATATAATATTCTTGACTTTTGAACAAATCCTGAAGTGGGTTGTTAAAATCTTTCAATCTCCCACTAGCTTGATTATTTGTTTACTATTATTTGTTACTCAACACCTTTGCACAGTCTGGTGCCTTAATGCAACACCTCAAGTATCTAGTGCATCTAATAAAAACTTAAAGCATTGCAAAAAGGATTGCAATCAGGAGGCTCATTTGCCACTTGGTCAGAAAATGCCATGCCCAAGATCAAGGAATTAATTGGTTTGATACCATGAAAACAGTGGAAAGATGATCACACAAGTAGGAAAAAGTTGTGCATCTCAATTATATATAGATGGGTACATATACATAAAAACTATTGCCACATAGGCATAACTATATATGCCACATCATCTCTACAATCCGTCATAAGTCCTTGAGGCATTTTCTTTGCTGGGCAACCTTGCAAAGCCATCCGGGTGGATGCTACCATGGTGACCAATGTGCTCATCACTATGTGGCAGCCTGTTTGATGCTAGAAGAGGTTCTCGACTCAAGCTCATCGAGAGATGTAGTGTCGTGGAATGCAATGATTGCAGCATCACTGCTGCTCGACTCAGTGTTACACTGGCTACTCTAGATTTTGGAGTTGTCCAAACAAATTAGCAGTATGGATGCATGATTGATCTCCTAGAACATGAGATCTCGTCACCATCAAGACTTTTGTTACTCTCTCATAAGCTCATCTTCGAATCAAATCATACCACCCAAACATTTTCATGGCTGTATAGCATCCTTGGCATCCCACTGGCTTTGTGCTAGGGCAAGTGGAAATTAGAGCATTTGCAGCAGGGTTTAAAGCTCGAGATAGCCGAAATTTTGTTATTGGGAATTCATGGTTTGTTGCGGTGATGATTCATGGATTCTGATCTGAATAACTCGTTGGAGAAAATTATTGTGCTTCTGCTGTATGCGTATAGACAGTACCATCACCAGCACGGGCATAGCAAGCAAGCCTTCTGACTCTTTAGTTCCATGGTGCTGGATGGCATTGCCACTGATGCTGTGACACTAGCCTCAGCGTGCAGCAGCCACTCAGCAGCGTGAAGCTTGGGTGCAATTACTTTGTGTTGTGCAACTTTGGTGAGCGGCCAACTTTAAAGCACTATATGGATCTCAGATATTCTCAGCCGAGTTGGGAGGCTTGAGGAGGCCAAGGATATGCTGAGAAGTATGCCGTTCCAGGTGGACTCGGTGTCATGGAGGACGCTGCACTGCTGATTGCATCCTGGAGCCCAGTTCCATTGGTTTGCTCTGCTGCCGGGATGAGTGATAAAGCTAAGAAGTTGAGGTACGAGCACAAGAACAAACTTTTTTATCTTGTAGTTGGCTTCAAAAACGAGTTACGGAACTAAATGATGGTGACGAGAGCTGGTTTGTGGGCGAACTGATCTTGTATCTTCTCTGTAAAACGTTTTCATGTCCGAAAATATATCCTGTTTCGAGAAAGCATGGTGTTCCAGGACATAGATAAGAACCCCTCCTGATGCCCAACCCATATCCAGAGGAAAGAAAATCAAAAAGGCAAAATAATCCTAAAAGTGGGAGAATATTCTCTGGGATCTTTCAGAAATGGCTGTACTCCGGGTTTTGAAGAGTGCCAGAATCCTTTGCCTTGCACTTGCCCAAATCCACTGGAGAGGAAAAATGTTTGGGTCCAATGTACGTCAATTTTCCTGTATTGGCTCTACCTTTACTTTTAATTTTACCTTTCCCATTAGATATGACCCTGCCCATATGCTCTGTGGGTATAGAATATCTTCATAATCATATATCCCTTTTGCCTCGAATGGGCTTAAAGGAATGACTAAGTTAAGTTTAGTCAGTTTATTTTAACATGGATGATTTTGGGACATGGTGGAAGTGGAGCAGTGGTGCAGAGGGTTTGAGGGTGGCTTGATTTGCTTTGTATCAGTGTGGTAATTCTTCTTTAGATTCTAATATTAGAGGATAGAGTTTGAGAATCTGCAAGTTTGTTGCTATGGATTTTACAGAGCAAGCTGTTAATCAATCATTTATGGAGGCTTGGACAATAGATAAGGTAGTACTAGAATTCTTCAACAACAATATCCAAACCCCTAAGGTTGACATGCCTTTGGCAGACATGTATAAGTGCATTAAGAAGATGGGAGAATTCTTGAGGTGGCTAGAGTTGTATCACAAATCAAGCTTAGATTCCTGAGTATGTGGCATTGATATCCCTGCAAATGAGGCACTCAGCTAGTTACAAAAGACCTTGAAATTGATCTAGGTTCAAGAATTGTTAAATGAGGATATTGATCCTTGTCGAGGTGGTGTTTAAAGGCTGGGCTACACATTTGTGGACTTGCCTTTTGAACTAACACACCACTATTGGCAAGGGACCTTTAGCGTCACTAAATGAATTTGAGTTTAAGCAGGAATTTGATCCTTGCTATGATGCTTCTTATGCATAATGTGAACTTCACTACTTGAAACAAGACAATTTAAGCCTAGAAAAGTATATTGAGAAATTTGGGATGTTATTGAGTCATGTGCCCAATGATTATACTAAGGGTTTGAGAAGTTTGGAATGTTATGAATCATGTACCCAATAATTATACTGAGGAGTTCAGAAAAATCACTTTGTGGACAACTTGCACAACAATGGGATGTGAGATCATTTGAAAACTTAACAAAGTTTTTAGAAGTGTTTTTTGAACAAGCTTAGAACATAGTGGATAAGGGTGATACACATCCTTAGGACAAGGGTGCCAAACATGGGAGGAGCCCCTCCTGAGACAAGACTAGTGGCGGCAGTAGGAGGTAATTTCATTTGAAGTTTTGTGTGGAGAATGGTGGTGGCAATGGTGGTCAAGGCAATGAAAAGAAGCTTTGGATTACCAAGAAAATGCACAACTACTAGAGTTTGCCTCAGTTTGGTACCGCTCTTGCACAATAGTAGTGAGCACGAGATAGATGATTGACCACCAGCAGCCAACAACACATGGATGGGCGACCACACCCGCACACATCACTGGTCACGAGAAGTGTGGTGAGGAAGGTCATTGGAAGGTAGATTGTCCTAGAATAAGCCTTCAATTCTAACATTGTGGTTTTCATCTTTGGTGCAGGCTGGACTCTCGTACAGTTTCACTGGGCGAGTGGTTCATTATTTATTCCAAGAGCTGAACTTTGATATTTCATTTTTCTTTGTTTTATTTTTGTTTTGCATTTCATTTGGGGTGATATATGACAGAAGACATTGTTTCGACAGCAGCTATGATCGAGTGGTGATCAGATTCTTCAGAAGGCTAAAGCACTCAACTTTGCATGTGAAGACTACACCGATGAGATGCCACCGGTTATTTTGTTTACATGTCCTGATCGAGAAACTAAGACGATTTTACAGTGGACCACTTTGATCAAGGAAGAGTTTATTTCGTACATACGGAATTCTGCACAGTCGAGCAAGAAAAGGAAGTTCGAGGTACATACAGCTCGAAAAGCTGTATACGATAAAAAGGTGAAGAAGTGGAGGATTACTGATTGTGTGGTAAACGAAGCAATGCCACACTATATCGGTGAAGACGCTGTGCAATGGACGAGTTGAATTTGGACACACTAGCTCCCATTTTCCTGGACCAGCTTTTCGATGGCTACAGGAAATGGTGCTTGCAAGAGCCCGAGCCAAGCCAATAAGGAAGAAAGAGTTCCACCAAAAAAATTAAAATAGAGGGCATTCTCTGTGTGAATGAAGCGATCTTTCATCCGAGCTATGCACTTCTCGGCATCATCCTCGAACCATGTTTTTGATCTGGAGAGAGCAGTGGAGCGAATCTCGAGCCAAGAGAGCTGCCCAATTGTGTCCGACTACGCCCCTCTCCTCCGCCAGTGCTCCAAGCAAAGATCCCTCCACTCGGGAAGGCGGCTCCACGCGCAAATCCTCCGCCACCGCCTGGATCGCCACACTCTCCTCTGCAATCTTCTCGTCCAGATGTATGGCCGCTGCGGCTGTCTCGATGAGGCCAGATCCATCTTCGACAAGACCCCGGAGAGGAACCTCTTCTCGTGGAGCATCATGATCGCAGCATATGCCCAGAACGGGCATCCTACTTTTGCGCTTGCGGTGTACCGAGAGATGCTCCAGCGATCCATCCACGCAATCGACAGCACCACGTACGTGAGCGCGCTCAGCGCTTGCTCGGCGCTGGGCGATCTAGAAACGGGTAAATCCATCCACGAACGAATCCTCTCCAGCAAGCTTGAGATCGACGCTTTTCTGGGCACAGCACTGATCAGCATGTACTCCAAGTGTGGATGCCTGGAAGAAGCTCACGAGTGCTTTGATTGCGTTCTTCGCAAGGATATCGTCGTGTGGAACGCGATGATTGCGGCATTTGCCCAGAATGGGCATCCACAGCGCGCGCTAAACTTCTTCCATGCGATCCCGCGGGGTGAGCTCCAGCCCAACAATCTCACGCTGGTAAGCGCGCTGGACGCGTGCTCGGATCTGGCCGCGCTGGAGGAGGGAAGGAAGATCCACGCGCTGATCGAATCGTCGCCGGAGCTGACGCTGGGTGGGAGCATGGGGAATGCGCTCGTCAATCTCTACGGCAAATGCGGGAGGGCGATCGATGCGAGGGCCGTGTTTGATGCGCTCCGCCCGAGAACTGTGGTGTCGTGGACATCCATGATCGCGGCCTACGCGCAAAACGGGCACAGCGATCAAGCGCTGGAGCTGTTCCAGCGGATGGACATGGCGCCCAATGGCGTGACGCTCTTGAGCGTGCTCCAGGCCTGCGTGGGAAGGCTCGATCGGCTGCGCGAGATCCATGCCACTGCGGAGTCGCGAGGATTGGCCAGGGATCTCTCGGTGGCAAACACGCTCATCGATGTCTACGGCAAGTGCGAGGACGTGGATGGAGCGAGGGCGGTGTTTGATTCCATCCCGATCAAGAACGTTGTCTCCTGGAACGCGATGATCGCAGCCTACGCGCACAATTGGCATACCAATCCCGCAGTAGAGCTGTTCCATCGCATGGATTTGGAAGGAGCAATGCCCAACGCGATTACCTTCGTCACTGTTCTAGGCGCATGCCCGCCTTCTTCTTCTTCCACGCATATATGGAATCGGAGTCAGAATATCCCAGAGAATCAGACTCTGGATCTGAATATTCAAGGAAATCAGAATATGCAAAAGATTCGTGGGTTTTCCCTCGCGCTGGGCGCCCAGATCCACGAGAGGATCGTCGCGTCCGGGCTCCAATCCGATGTGATCGTCGCGACTGCGGTGCTGACCATGTATGGGCGATGCCAGCGGCTGGATGTGGCGGGGCGCGTCTTCCTGGAGATCGGCGGCGCCAAGAACGCCGTGTCGTGGAACGCGCTCATCAACGCCTGCGTCGAGAATGGCGAGTGCGATGCGGCCTTGCGGCTGTTTTTCAGGATGATGAGCGAGCACTCCGTCCAGCCTAATGGCCTCACCTTCGTGGCGGCGCTCGAGGCGTCTTCGGCGCTGGGCGATCTGGCCACCGGCAAAGCTATCCACGAGAGAATCGTCGATCTGGCGATGGACGCCGAGACCGTGGTGACCAACGCGCTCATAACGATGTATGGAAGATGCGGCAGCCTGAGCGACGCTAGAAAGGTTCTCGAGTCAAGCTCGTCGAGAGATGTAGTGTCGTGGAATGCGATGATCGCAGCATATGCCCAGAATGGGCATCACAAGGAGGTACTAGATCTATACTGGGCAATGCTGCTCGAAGGATACAGGCCCGTGGAGGCCACTTTTCTTCCACTCCTCGACGCCTGCTGCTGCCTCCGAGATGTCGAGTCCGAGCACCGCAAAGGCTCTCACGCAGGGAAAACGATCCACGCTCACATACGGCTCGCTGGCTTCGATGGCTCCCCGCTGCTCGACTCGGCGCTCGTCAACATGTATGGCAAGGTCGGAAACCTCGACTCCGCCATGGTGGTGTTTACACAAATGCGGGAGCGAGACGCCATCACTTGGACTGCTATGATCTCCTCGTACGCCCAGCATGGGCATAGCAGGCAAGCACTCTCACTCTTTAGTTCCATGCTGCTGGACGGCATCGCCACCGATGCTGTGACGCTCGCCTGTGTAAGTTCGGCGTGCAGCCACTCGGGAGACGTGAAGCTCGGGTGGGACTACTTCGTGTCGAGTGTGCGCGACTTTGGCGAGCGGCCAACTTTCGAGCACTATGTGGTGATGTCGGATATGCTCAGCCGAGCTGGGAGGCTCCAGGAGGCCGAGGATTTGCTGAGAAGTATGCCGTTCCAGCCGGACTTGGTGTCGTGGAGGACGCTGCTCAGTGCGTGCTCGAATCACAACAATCCCCACGTTGGAAAACGAGTCGCCGATCGTATCCTAGAGCTGAGTCCCAGCGATCCTGCAGCATTGGTTTTGCTGTCCAACATATACTCGGCCGCAGGGATGAGTGATGAGGCCGAGAAGTTGAGGCGAGAACACAAGATCGGGGTTTGGAATTCGATTTGTCAATTTCATTAAAAGCGCGTTTGCGGAGCAGGGAATGAAGACTCCCCTGCGATCGTAAGGAGTAAACACGAGCTTCGTGATCATGTCGCTTGGCTTCGAAAACAGATCGAGAATAATGGTGATGAGATCTCACGTCCCAGGAGATCGATCATTATCCATACTGCTGGTTTGTGGGGACAAATTCGAAATCCAGAGTAGCCAGCGGTCTACACTTGAAGTGTTCAGCACAGAAACAATTTGTCAGGAGGGAGCCCCAGCTGTTGGAGCTTCTTGGAGCAAGCACCAAATGAACCGATGCCCATTTCGCTGTGTCATCCTTAGACGTTTTCATGTGCCCACACATTGTGCCAACTGTGACTATCCCACAGGTGTTTGCATAGACTTTCAAATGTGGCATTGGTAAATTATCTCCAAAGGTAGGTGGTATCAATGCCACATATGTAATATCTAGAAGATCAATTTATTGAACATCATGCTAAATTTCATAAATTGCAATCTAACTTATAACACTTGATATAATCCCTTCCACTGAACAAGGAGCTCTTAGACAAACAATATATCATAAGATTGAGAAAACAAACTAATATTAAATCATCCACTTTGTACTCTATAAGTGGATGATGATGAGAGTTATAGTGATTTTGTTGTCTTATTTGTATGTAGCCTAAAGTGTTTAACATACTCCATTAAAAGAAGTGGAAGAATACTTGTTAAATATAGATCTTAAGACTTAATATTGTTAGCTCGTTGCAATCATGAAAGTAAACTCAATGATATATGTATACTGAAGATATAACAAATAACTATCCCAATCTAAATGCTAAAGGTTCATCTACTTTGTTATCATCTTTTGAAGGTTCGAACAAATCGTTCCACCAAACTATTTGTCTGTGGATGATAAACACTTGTGAAAGTGTAGTGTATCCCCAAACAAGATGTTAAAACATGAAATGTCTCAACCATAAATGTAAAACCATTATTCGAGAGAATCTGCTCTAAACAAGAATGCTAGGACATTACTTGATTGAGGAGGAAATATCTAATAGTACTAGTAAGAGCACTAACTTCCATTTAATGAGTTAAGTAGTCAGAAGCAATAATGATATATTCATTACTAGTAGTCGACCATGAAAAAGACCCTATTAGATCACCAACTCAAACAGATGGAAAACTATAATTAACTCTAATTATCCTTCTGCAATATGAAGGAGAGTATTACAAACTTGGCACCAAATGCAGTTATTCATATACCAAATAACATCATGTTATATCTCCAGTCAATAAAAAGATCTATAGAATTTCTTAATCACACGACAATATTCCATATGCCCATTTAGAATAGAAGAATTATAATAGGCATAGAGAAAGTGTTGAATAAAACATGAAGGCACCTCCAACCATAAATCATTAGGATCAGTCCCTATAAAATAAAGAAGGTTATCTTCAAAATGATATTAAGAATGTAAATGCTAAAATGGTAAGTCATTACCAAATGATATAGGATTCTCAAATTTATTACAAAGTTTTTGGATCTACCACCCAACCTTTTAAGCTTCACAAACCATGTCAAGAGAAAGTAAATTTTGCTCCACACCTTATGGACATTAAATATCAAGTACAACAACTATTAACGATACAAAACCCTTGTTCAAAAAGTCCATTAACGCTAGAACAATAAGTTCATTAGGAATAGGAGAAAAGAGTGAAGAAGGGAGATGAGTTCAAGAAAAAGCATTAGCATCAACCATAAAACTCTTGGGTAATAAACAATTTCAAAATTATATATCTAAAGTTTCAGGGCCCAAACCAAATAACATCACTAAAAACTCATATAAAGTAAATAATATATGAAAAGTAATTTTAGAAATATCCTTTTCAGCCATTGGCATTTACCAGTATCCAAAAGTAAAATCTAACTCAATGAATTAATAACCTCTCCCCAAATGATTTAGGAAATCAACAATATGAGGAAGAGGGTACACATCTAGGATAATCACTTTATTTAATGAACAATAGTCAATGTAGAAGTGAATGCTTCAATTAGGCTTTATCATAAGATGAGGTTCACATACCTAAAGACTCCAAGACTTTTGGATAACACCCTTTTCTAACATTTTCTTGACGTTTATGTGTAAAATCTTGATCTTCTTTGATGACTGAGGCAAAATTGAAGCTTTGATTGGATAGGCATCCTCAGTTGAGATAGAATGACGTGTTGCAATCTTAGCCTCAGACAACATATTAAAGTTGAAGAGATCAACATACTCTTTCTTGAGTTGATCCACCACTGCAACATAAAGACTATTTGAGGGATCTAGAGAGGGAATAAAGGAGCAAGATAGAAACACAATAAGAATAATAGGGAGAAAAAAGTGATGGAAGTAAAGGTAAAAGTGGAAGGATGAAAGGGAATAAAAGTGAGAGGAATGTGTAAACAACCAAAGCGAGAGACGATTCATAAGGGTTCAAATATAAAGGGAAAGGGCCTATGAATAATAGTGCACTTCCTTTTTTAATCGGTTAAAAGTATTGGGATACTTGCGGTTAAGTGTCCATGGGTTTGAATAATATTAGGCTGGATGACCTCTCAGGAAGTCCAAATCCAAAAGCTTACATTTGGTATTAGAGCAGTCTCAGGTCCAACTTTGTTGGTTGGCTTAGGGAAATCGCATCACATGTTGATTGACATTTGGTAAGTCTAGTTTGCTCTGGCTGGGCTTGATTGACATTTGGTTGATTGACATTTGGCAAGTCTAGTTTGCTCTGGCTGGGTTTGATTGACATTTGGCAAATCTAGTTTGCTTTGGCTGGGCTCGACTTGAGGGGTAGGGTGTCAAGAGAGTGGGGCTTTTGGGAGAGCTGCGGCTTTTAGTTTTCATTCACGAGGGCATGAACTTGTAGGGAAGTGTGGTGGATTATAAAGAACTAAAGAGAATAACTCAAGAAATAATCTATAGAGGTTCAAATATAAAAGGAAAGGACCCAAGAATAAAAGTGCACTCAGTTAAGGGTCTTGGGATATTAAATATGAGGAAGTATAAAACAAGAGGGAGCAACAACAAAAGATCTCCTATTATTTTCTCTGTATTGGTTGATATAAGCTTGAGTTTATTTTCTATTGCTCAGTTTGTTGCCACACATTGCCATCTATAGCTGCATTACACGGCAGAGGCAACTCAAGTTTATTGAGTTTGAACTTCAATTGTTTCGGGTGGTGCTAAGTCAAGTTTTTGACCTCATCCTTGGTATGGATTGGTTGTAGTGCAATTATGCCAACTGTGATTTTGAGATAAAAATGAGTTTGGAAAGTAAACATTGAATAAATTATATAAGCAACTAATTTTTCCATTCTACGTTAGCCACTTAACCACACTTTTGACCATTTAAAGGAGTCTCACTCACAACCTTCATAAATTTTATTCCCAACTTAAGGATATAATAACCCTGTGAATGACATTTATATCATTGAACCTTTGCACTTACTCCAAGTGCTCCATGAATCCCATGACTGACACTTAAAGGTACCATTAATATATTAACCTATTACGTTAAAGCCATGCCCATTCACCTCGATAGTCTAAGACCATCTGCATCACAGTCCCATCTCTCAAAGACTAGGCCCTTCATACATAAATAATCATCCCTTAACCACACCTTAGCACCCTTAGAATGCTTAGAGACATAGGGAACATCCTTCCCCAATATCCCTTCTTTAGTCCTTACCAACTCCTTGTAAGTGACTAAATTTTTCTGCCCATTCACCCTTGTCACATTGGTAATTCAAGACTACCTACATCACAGTCTTGTCTCTCAAAAACTAGGCCATCCGTCCATGAGTGGTCATCCTTTGACCACACCTTAACACCCTTAGGATGCCTAAAGATATAAAGAACACCCTTCTCAAATATCCTTGCTTCCATTCCCCCTAAGTCCCTCTCCCTCCACGGCCATACTTGCCAACATTGCCACTGGGTCAAGGCTAAAAGGCCTAACCATTAAATCTCATTGACTTTTGAGATTTTTTCACTATATAATTGTATCTTTCGTCACTATACTAGAGGACTGCTCATTTTCCTTTCTATAGTCCGAGACTTTGGGATGATATTTTAAAATACCGTGGCCTTATGCGAGCCTCGTGGTTACTTTCCCCACCTTCTACCCTTAAATGCCTTAGTCATGTGGCTAGAGTGAAGTTCCAATGAGCCATGCCAAGTATTAAAGTAGGTAGTGCCACCCACATTTGGATTGGGAACATCGACTATTAGATCTCTTGGGGGAGTTAGAGTTGGCTCATGAAACTTCACCAAGTTACCATGCTTGTCTCTCTATATTCACTTTAGCTTTGAATTCTTTAATCGTTATATCATCACCCAACATATGGGTGTAGCCTTCTTTGGTCACATTAGTTTTTTCTAGCCAACTGACTCCATTGAAGTCCTCCTCCTATTATACTTTTGGAGCTCATCAAACCCTCCAGGGTCTAAGAGATGATCGCTTTGGGCTTTTACCCTCGGACTCAGACTTGGACTTGGACTTGGACTCAGTCTTGGTCTCGAATTCGGTTTCGGACTCAGTCTCAGTCTTAGTCTCGGTCTTGGTCTCGATCTTGATCTTGGTCTCAATCTTGGACTCAGTCTTGGTCTCGAATTCGGTTTCGGACTCAGTCTCAGTCTTAGTCTCGGTCTCGGTCTCCATCTCGATCTCGGTCTCGATCTCGATCTCGGTCTCAATCTTGGACTCAATCTCAGACTCCATCTCAAGTCTATCTTGGACTCCATCTTAGGTCCATATCAGACTCCATCTCGGACTTCCATTTTGGGTCTATCTCGGACTCCTTCTCAGACTCCATCTTTAGTTCCTTTGTGAGACACAAATCCCTAAGCCCCAAAGTGGAGCTAAAAGGGTGCCATGTGGTAGTGGCTGAAGTGAAAGCCAAACAAGCGTAACATATTTGGATTAAAAGCTCCGACTTGAGGAGTCGAGAGCGGGAGTGGAACTCCCGATGCAGTGCTCAAGAAACAAGCATGAAGCAAGCAATAAAAGAGTCTCTAGAAAAGAGACATAAGAGGACTCGAGATGCAGTTCGAGATGGAGTCCGAGATGGACTCAAGATGGAGTCTGAGATGGACCAAGATGGAGTCCGAGATGGAGTCCGAGATGAAGTCCAAGATGAACCCGAGATGGAGTTCGAGATGGACCGAGATGGACCCGAGATGCAGTCTGAGATGGAGTCTGAGATGGACCCGAGATGGAGTCCAAGATGGACCCAAGATGGAGTCTAAGATGGACCAAGATGGAGTTCAAGATGGAGTTCGAGATGGACTAAGATAGAGTCCGAGATGGAGTCCAAGATGGACCCAAGATGGAGTCTAAGATGGACCTGAGATGGAATCCGAGATAGAGTCTGAGAAGGACCCAAGATGGAGTCTGAGGTTGAGACTGAGGCCGACTCGAGCCCAAGGCCAAGCCTGAGGCCAAGGCCGAGTCATACCATTTGATGAAATAGTAGGCTTATACTACACTCGCTACAAGCTAAAATCTCTGGGCCGATAAATTGTCAAATTCAAAATTTCGGACGACCGGCCTAGTTGTCCAAATGACAAAACTTGGACACGGGTGGCAAAGTGTAGTCCAAACTTCGTTTTCTTGGCCAAACTGACTCCACTGGAGTCCTCCCCCTTCTATACTTTTGGAGCTCACCAAACCCCCTAGAGTCTGGGAGACGAACGCTTTAGGCTTTCACCCTCGGACTCGGACTCGAACTCGGGCCAGTTTGGCCCAAGAAGGCTGTACCCAAGTGTTGGGTGATGGGAAGTCCAAGGCTAGAGTGAATATGGACCGATAAACAAGGTAGCTTGGTGAAGTGTTCAAGAGCTGGCTCTAATTCCCTTGGGAAATTGAATGGTCGATGCTCCTAGTCCAAGCGTGGGTGGCACTACCTACTTGGATGCCTGGCGTGGCTAACGGAACCTTGCTCTAAGCCCATTGCTAAAGCACCCAAAAGCGGAAGGTGGGGAGAGTACTCATGAGGCTCGCATAGGGCCATGGTGTTCCAAAATATTGTCCCAAAGTCCCAGACTATGGAAAGGAAGAAGGGCAATCCTCTGATGTAGTAACCAAGGCTACGGTCATATGGTGTGGAAGTCCCAAAGGACAATGGGATTTAGTGGTCGAGCCGGTGAGCCTTGACCCAGTAGCAGTATCGGCGAATACAACCATGGACAGAAAGGGACTTGGTAGGGATTGGAAAAGGGATATTGGGGAATTCTATTCCCTATGTCTATGAGCATCCTAAAGATGCTAAGGAGTGGATCTAAGATGACCACTTATGGATGGATGGCTTAGTCTATGAAAGATGGGACTGTGAGGCAAGTAGTGTTGGACCACTAGTGTGGCAAAGGTAAATAAACATGGCCTTAGCGTAACGGGTTAATATGTCGGTGATACCTTTGGGTGTTAGTCATGAGATCAAACAAGTGGAGCACTTGGACCAAGTGCAAAGGTTGAGTGGCATGGATGCCACTCTCGGGGCTAGCAAACCCCAAATTCTAAATTGGACTTATGGAGGTTGTGAATGACACTCCTTCAAGTGGTTAGAGGTGTGGTTAAGTGACTAAAGTAAAATTACATGCTTACAACTTGGTATCGGAGCTGTTCTTTAGTCTGACTTTTATTGGTGCTCAAGTATATCACCGCTTGTGTTGGCATCGGAAGGTTGTAGGAGTGGGCCTATCCTTAAGGAGTAGCAAGTCAGGAGGACATGGCTCTCCACTACAGTTCATGTGTGAACTTGTAGGCAAGGTAGTGGATAGAAAAGGACCAATGAGGGAACGACTTTGGGATCTTAGGAATAATATAAGGTTTTTCTCAGAGAGTTGAGGATGTGATCCAGATGAGCATTTGACTTAGCAAATTAGCTAATGTAGTTGTGATAAATAACTATAGTTAGGATCACGGGGAAGGTAGAGACTCCAAAACAATGAAGGAGTCACAAGATTACCATCATATGGTTGAGGTTGGTGCTCATGAATTTGAGACCAGAATTGATGACCGTAGGAGGTCAAATACGGAGGAAGATATAAGTCCTTAAAACACTAGCTGGGCTACCTTTTATAAATGCTAGAACAAACCCAAGGAGTTGGGGGTGTGCTCAGAGGATGAGTTGGTATTCCCATCATTTGGATGGATAGTCCTAAAGGGCAAAGGTAACCCATGGAAAACGGGGAATGATCAAGTGTTAAAGCAACACTTGCAAAGATGGTCTTTGTGGGATATGAATACAACAAGATGTATTCTTGTGAATTGACACTTCAACACTAGGACCTCATAGGTCATTTGATTAGCAAAGTACAAAAAATTGGATGACTCAAGTAGAGTCCGGGAATGGTTCTAAGGGATTGGTAGAAGCATTTGGACTGAGGCATGTTGTGCCTTACAAAGGATGGGGACGATCATAAGAACTAAGTATAAGAACAGTGAGTATCTCATTGATGGCAGAACATGCCATACTAAAGTCGTAGGAAAAGTGTTCCCCAAAAAAGAAAACAACTTTGGCACAAAATTGTGCATAAACTTTATAGTGCAGTGCTAATGGATAGTTGGTATGAGAAACAACTGTATTAGTCTTGGAAAAAACCTAGACATAAGTAAAAAGTGTCATAAGGGTAAACTCGTGGAGCTAATGGTGTGGAGACACCGAATGTGCCAAGGTGTGATGCCTTGAGGTTAAGTTGGTGGGTTCATAAGAACCCCTTCTCAAAGGAACCCTAACGGAAATGGGAATGACATAGCCTAAGCTGGAAGGTATGTAGTTGGAGTGTGATGACAAATAATGATGGAGGTGTGGAAGCACCAGCAATGAGTTGTAGGACTTGACCACTATAAGGCAATTAAGCAAAAGGTGCAAAATAATTAGTTAAATTAGTAAAAAGTAACTACCTTAGACTTTTTATTAGGATAAGGAAGTTGAATATACCCTTATAGAGGATAAATTGTTTATGTTGCGATATAGTAAGTCAATGTCATAAAGGAAATGCTCATTAAAAAAGGCTATCATTAGGACACTCAAACACTCTAAAACACCAAAAAGTGGTATTTGGTGTCATGAGGGCATTAGATAAGGCCTAAGGGACTAAGTCCCTAACAAATGATGGGTAGTAAATGTTATCCAATATCCAAAGTTATGGAGACAAAAGTAATCCATTTATCCGAATTGAACAAAGCCAAAAAAAGATTTTGGCAAGACTAGTGGTGGGCATATAAAGGCCCATAAGTAACAACGATAATCCCAGTGTATGGGATTACAAGGTGACCTTACTCAGATTGAGGAACCACTCCCTAAGCTATCAAGTAAATTCATCCCTAAGAATATTTGCTAAGGCATGGTAGAAAGTGCAAAGCTATCCTCCTAGTCTAGAAGAGAATAACCGAAAGAAACGTATGAAGCCAAAAGCAAATAGTAAAGGGATAGAACCGAACCATATTAATTGAAGGGCATAACCAAGGGTGGTTATACAAGTTGGGAGTGAAGAATTAAAAGGGTGCTCGAATGTGTTATTACTAGCAATTATGATGCCATAAAGAGTCTAAAATATGGAATTATCCATGTTAGACTATATAGCAAGTAGAAAGCTTGCGAAAGGAGAGGCCTTAGCAAGCTAAGGGACAGAGTTCCTTCAATGTTCCCAAAGATAATTCTAGGTAATTTAGTACCTAAAAAACTAAATGTAAATGGTTCATAGAATGCGCGAAATCAAAGTGGCACAGTAGAAGCATGGTCTTAGAGCTTACTATGAGGCAATGCTATCAAAATTTGGGAAGAAATTCCCGAGTGTTCAAAATGATGGCTTTAAACAAAAGTCGATGGTTAAGGACTTTCACGCTTATGCATGAACCATGTTATAGTGGTCAAATGACTTGCTAAGCTAGGTTGGCAAGTCGGGGGAACAAGTATCCTAGTTGAAGGTGCTTACTTCAAAAGAGGCAGCCTATGGGGCCAAGTATGGAGGAGTCCATGCATGATCACAAACTTGTCAAGTGAGAGGACTTAGCAGTGTAGAGGAACTAAGTTCCTAAGCTGTGATCTATAATGTGCTGTAAGTATAAATTGGTGCACCAGTGTGGGGAGTCATGCCTGGCATCCTGGGTAATGCCATCCGTAGATGCATATACAGAGCTTAGATTTGAATCCCAACCCTCTAGTGCTTGGGTTCGAGTCCCAAATCACTAGGGCATGGTGATGGTTTGAAATATGAGAACACTCATATTTCAGTGGTCATGGAGTCTCAGTGAGGAGACTGGTTTGAGCACACTGCCAAGTGGGGGATGCCCTAAAGTTGTAATGCACAGTTAGATTGCTTAGAGTGAAAGTTCGATATATCTAACTTGAACACCTTAATGCAAGTGGCACCAAGGACGTGGTGAATGAGATGGGGACACCCAGTCTCAGTTGCTATGGACCCTTGGCCAAAAGGGCTGACTTAGGTGCACCGCAAAGTGTAGGGGATGCCCCCAAGGTCATAGTTAACAAGTTAAAGGTCTAGAAGATCTAGTACCTATTGGCAAATCTGTTAAGGTGATAAAGGTTAAATCACTAGGTGATTTTACAACTAAACAAGGATGAGGTCCTTATGAGACTAAGGAATAAAGTTCCTAGTTCAAAGTGTTGTTTTGAACTATTGGTAATTGTGTGGCTTGGTCAAGGCAACCAAGTGGGAAGGTCACCTAAAGGGAAATTAGTTGTGCCAATACGATGGTATAGTGAGTCCAAGAAAATAGTCTCTATTAACGACCCATGGGAAGGTTGCAAAGTGGGGCCATGGATGGAGCCCATAGTAGAAAATGTTAAAGAGACCTACTAGGGGTGAACACCCTCTAAATTTAGCAAAGTAGAGCCTTTGCCATGGAACCAAAAGGATACCTCGAGAATGGAGGTAGTGATCGTATGTTACTTGGTACAATAATCAACAAATAAGAGTAAAAAATTAATGGCCAAGTTTGGGCCATAGAATTCATTGGAAGGAATTCAAATGGCAAAGTTAGACAAAGAACACCAATATGTTAGGTGTTAATGGATTGTGGGAAAGGAAATATGTTTCCAAGGATGGATTCCAAATGCTCTAATTTGGCAAAGATGAAAGTTCTAAAGGAGGGAGTGATAAATTAGCCAAATAATAGGGCCGTGAACAGCCCTAACCCAACTTATAATAACTAAAACTTAGTGCTAGAAGTGGCACAAAATAGAAAAGAGGATGATGGTACTCTTAAGGAGAGAACTTCCTAGAATGGGGAAGTGGAATTTGCACAATATATGCAATAAAAGGTGTCGGAGACATATAAGAAATTGACTTCAAGAAGTTAAGATTAAAAGTTTCAAAGTGGCCATTTTAGTTTAATATATTTTAAAATAAAAAATAAAAATATGGATAAATTTTAAAAAAAATAAAAACTATTGATAATGAGTAGTGAGATTAACATAGAGAAGGTCTCTCTAATGGGTTTAACAAGAAATAACCAATAAAAAAGAAAGAACCACCTCAAGTGGTCAATCGAGTTTTTATATTAAAGAGACAATACTCCTTAGAGGATGGGAAGGAATGGTAAGCCTTCGGTGTCAAACCATTGACGAATATTGGCTAGATGCCAAGGATGGAAAGGGTAATATATGTTAGTGTTACTTTATAAAATGGTTTATCATTCAATAAAGATATTAAACTTCGTTTATAGGTGGTGGAGTTTATGAGACACAAATCCCTAAGCTCAAAGTGGAGCCGAAAGGGTGCCACATGGTAGTGGCTGAAGTGAAAGCCAAACAAGCATAACATGTTTAGACTAAAAGCTTTGATTTGAAGAGTCGAGAGTGGGAGTAGAACTTTCGATGGAGTGCTCAAGAAACGAGCATGAAGCGAGTAATAAGAGAGTCTCTAGAAAAGGGACACAAGAGGACCCGAGATGCAATCTGAGATGGAGTCCAAGATGGACCCGAGATGAAGTTTGAGATGGATCGAGATGGAGTTCGAGATGGACCCGAGATGGAGTCTGAAATGGACTAAAATGGACCCAAGATGCAATCCAAGATGGAGTTCGAGATGGACCCAAGATGGAGTCCAAGATGGACCCGAGATGGAATCCAAGAAGGACCCAAGATGGAGTCCGAGGTTGAGACCAAGACTGAGACCGAGACCAAGACTAGGACCAAGACTAAGACCGAGTCTGAGCCCGAGTCCAAGTCCAAGTCCAAGTCCAAGTCCAAGTCTAAGTCCGAAGGTGAAAGCCCAAAGCGTTTATCTCCTAGACCCTAGGGGGTTTGGTGAGCTCCAAAAGTATAGAAGGGGGAGGACTATAGTGGAGCTAGTTTAGCCAGAAAAGGTCAATTTGGCCAGAAAAGGCCAATTTGGCCCAGGAAGGCTATACCCAAGTGTTGGGTGATAGGATAACCACTAAGAAGTCCAAGGCTAGAGTGAATACGGACCGACAAACAAGGTAGCTTAGTGAAGTGTTCAAAAGTCAGCTTTCCCCCGAGAGATCGAATGGTCGATGCTCCCAGTCCAAGCGTGGGTGGCACTACCTACTTGGATATTTAGTGTGGCTCAACGGAAACCTTGCTCTTGGATATTTGGTGTGGCTCAACGGAACCTTGCTCTAAGCCCATGGCTAGAGCACCCAAAGGCGAAAGGTGGGGAAAGTACCCATGAGGCTTGCGTAGGGCCACGGTATTCCAAAATATTGTCCCAAAGTCCTAGACTATGGAAAGGAAGAGGGGTAGTCCTCTGGTGTAGTGACCAAGGCTACGGTCACATGGTGTGGAAGTCCCAAAGAATAGTGGGACTTAGTGGTCGGGCTTGTGAGCCTTGACCCAGTGGTAGTGTCAGCGAATACAGCCATAGATAGAAAGGGACTTGGTAGGGATTGGAAAAGGGATATTGGGGAAGGTTGTTCCTCATGTCTATGGGCATCCTAAGGATGCTAAAGAGTGGATCTAGGATGACCATTCTATAAGCGACTAATTTTTCCATTTTACTTTAGTCACTTAACCACACCTCTGACCACTTGGAGGAGTCTCATTCACAACCTCCATCAGTCCAATTCAGGACTTGGGACTTGCTAGCCCCAAGAATGGCATCCATGCCACTCAACACTTGCACCTGGTCCAAGTGCTCCACGTGTCCGGTCCCAAGACCGACACCCAAAGGTACCACTGACATCTCGGCCCGTTACGCTAAGGCCATGCCCATTCACCTTTGCTGCACTAGTGGTCCAATACCACTTGCATCACCATCCCGTCTCTCCAAGACTAGGCCATCTGTCCACGAGTGGTCATCCTAGATCCACTCCTTAGCATCCTTAAGATGCCCACAGACCTGGGGAATCGCCTTCCCCAAAGTCCCTTTGTCAGTTCCTACCAAGTCCCTTTCTGCCCTTGGCCGTGTTTGCCAACACTGCCACTGGATCGAGGCCCACAGGCCCGACCACTAAGTCCCATGGTCCTCTGGGACTTCCTCACCACACGACTGTGTCCTTGGTCACTACCCCAGAGGACTGCTCCTCTTCCTTTCCACAGTCTAGGCCTTTGGGACAACATTTCGGAACACCGTGGCCTTACGCGAGCCACCTGGGTACTCTCCCCGCCTTTCGCCTTTAGGTGCTCTAGCCATGGGCTTAGAGCGAGGTTCCATTGAGCCATGCCTGGTATCCAAGTAGGTAGTGCCACCCACACTTGGATTGGGAGCATCGGCCAGTCGATCTCCCGGGGGAACTAGAGTCGGCTCTTGAACACTTCACCAAGCTACCCCGCTTGTCGGTCCGTATTCACTCTAGTCTTGGACTTCCCAGTGGTCAGTTCATCACCCAACACTGGGTCTGGCCTTCCTGGGCCAAACTGGCCTTTCCTGGCCAAACTGGCTCCACTGCAGTCCTCCCCCTACTATACTTTTGGAGCTCACCAAACCCCCCAGGGTCTGGGAGACGAACGCTTTGGGCTTTCACCCTCTCAGGCTCCGGACTCGGACTCGGACTCGGACTCGGACTCGGACTCGGATTCGGATTCGGACTCGGACTCGGGCTCGGGCTCGGTCTCGGGCTCGGCCTCGGTCTCGGTCTCAGTCCCGATCTCGGTCTCGGTCTCGGTCTCGGTCCCGGTCTCGGTCTCGACTTCGGACTCCATCTTGGACTCCATCTCGGACTCCATCTCGGACTCCATCTCGGACTCCATCTCGGGTCCATCTCGGGTCCATCTCGGACTCCATCTCGGACTCCATCTCAGGTCCATCTCGGACTCCATCTCGGACTCCATTTCGGGTCCATCTCGGACTCCATCTCGGACTCCATCTCGGGTCCATCTCGGACTCCATCTCGGACTCCATCTCGGACTCCATCTCGGGTCCATCTCGGGTCCATCTCGGACTCCATCTCGGACTCCATTTCGGGTCCATCTCGGGTCCATCTCGGACTCCACTTCGGACTCCAACTCGGGTCCACCTCGGACTCCACTTCGGACTCCATCTCAGACACTCCCACGTGTCATGTGTTGGTCCTTTTGGGTCCCTTTTTGGAGCCTCGCCTTTTGCTCGCTTCGTGCTCGTTCCTCGAGCACTTCGTTGGGAGTTCCACTCCCGCTCTTGACTTTTCAAGTTGGAGCTTTTGGTCCAAACGTGTTACGCTCATTTGGCTCTCGCTTCGGCCACTACCATGTGGCGCCCTTCCGGCTCCACTTTGGGGCCTAGGGATTTTGTGTCTCACACATTCATAAATGGATGGCCTAGTCTGTGAAAGACGGGATTGTGAGGCAAGTGGTGTTGGACCATTAGTATGGCAAAGGTAAATAGATATAGCCTTAGCGTAACGGGCCAATATGTCGGTGATACCTTTGGGTGTTAGTCATGAGATCAAACAAGTGGAGCACTTGGACCAAGTGCAAAGGTTGAGTGGCATGGATGCCACTCTCGGGGCTAGCAAACCCCAAATTCTAAATTGAACTTATGGAGGTTGTGAATGAGACTCAAGTGGTCGGAGGTGTGGTTAAGTGACTAAAGTAGAATGGAAAACTTAGTCACTTACATCCTTCTTGGACTCTTTCTTAAACTCCATCTTAGGTCCCATCTCAGGTCCCATCTTGGACTCGTTCTTGACACTTTTATATATCATAACACTCACCATATGTTAGTCTTTTTTGTGTCCTTTTTTAGAGACTTATTCACCAATTGCTTCATACTCATTCCTCAAGCACTTTGTTCAGAGTTCCATTCCCGCCCTCAACTTTCCAAGTTAGAGCTTTTGGTCCAAACATGTTACCCTTATTGGACTTTTACTTTAACCACTACCATGTGGCACCTTTTTAGCACCACTCTAGGGGCTCATGGATTTGTGTCTCACACTCCCTCTCCATCCACGGCCGTACTTGCCAACACCACCATTGGGTCAAGGATTGAAGGCCTGACCACTAAATCAAATTGACTTCTGAGACTTCCTCACCATATGATTGTATCCTTGGTCATACTACATAAGAGGATTGCTCATGTTCCTTTCTATAGTCTAGGACTTTGGGATGACATTTCAAAACACAGTGGCCTTACATGGGCCTCATGAGTACTCTCCCCACCTTCTGCTTTTGGGTGCCCTAACCATATGGGTAAAGTGAGGTTCCAATGAGCCATGCTAGGTATCTAAGTAGGTAATGCCACCCACACTTAGATTGGGATAATCAATTGTTCGATCTTCTAGGGAGCTAGAGCCAACTCTTAAATACTTCACCAAGTTACAATTAATTGACCGTTCGTGTTCACTCTAGCCTAAAACTCCTCAATAGTTATATCATTACCCACCACATGGGTATAGCCTTCCTTGGTTATATTGTCCTTTCCTGGCCAAATTAGCCTTTTCTAGGCAAATTGGTTTTTCTTGGCCAAACTAGCTCCATTAGAGTTTTCCCCCTTACTATACTTTTGGAGCTCACCAAACCCCCTAGGGTTTAGGAGACGATCATTTTAGGATTTCACCCTCGGACTTAGACTTAGACTCGGTCCCGATCTTAGTCTCAGTCTCAATCCCCGTCTTGGACTTCTTCTTGGGTCCATCTCAGACTCCTTCTTAAACACCTTCTCAAACTCCTTCTCAAGTCTATCTCGGGTTCATCTTGGGCCCATCTTAGACTCCATCTTAGACTCCATCTTGGGTCTTTATCTAGCGACTTGTTTATTGATCACTTTGTGCTCATTCCTTGAGCAATTCATTAAAAGTTCCACTTTTACTCTTGACTTTTTGAATTGGAGTTTTTGGTTTAAATATGTTACGCTTATTGAACTTTCACTTCAACCACTACTATGTGGCACCCTTTTGGCTCTACTTTGTTGCTTAAGGATTTGCCTCTCACAACTCCACCACCCATAGATGAAGTTCAATATCCTTATCGAAAGATAAACTTTTTTGTAAAGTAACTTCACCATAAATTACCATTTTCATCTTTAGCACCAAACCAATATTCATCAAAAAATACTCGTTAAAAAATCTTCCACTACTTGTGTGACTCCTCATTTCTTGGAAGAATCTTTGTGTTAAAACCTTCCACTATAACAGTACTAATAGAATGTTGTTGATGTTAAAGCCTCTACCTAGAAATGGAGGACACCAATCCGAAAAATATCAACAATGCCAATATATGAACCTCATCACATGCCCAATAGTGGATATCATGGCTATGACCACATCTTCATCTTTGTCCTTGAACAAAAGTAATAGTAGCATCAACCTCTATTAGAACAAAACCATCTCACATAGAAAGTGGAGATAAAGGACTTTTAGCGAGAAGTGGAAGAGGCAATATTTTATAACATTGTGTCAATTGAAAAGCATTATCAAGGTGACTAAAGTAAGTGTCGCAAATGTGTCTTCAGGTATTGAAAGTTACCTGTTGGCTAGTCCTTACAAACACTCTTTCCTTACTGCCACGATGGCAGGAGGTCGGTATTGCTAGTTCCCATTATCAGCCCCTTTTGTCCAAGTGTTAGTAAACTGGGCTTAGCATCTGTACTTAACTAGATGGACATAAGGTAGGAACTCCTATGTATTTCTAGCTGAGCATTCTCGGCCTAGCTTTTAGTTCCCTTTTGCTCTGTCTTGTACTGGCTTAACAAGAACCCTCGCGTATTGAGATTAGTCCCTCAATATCGCTACATGATAGTTTACCATGTCTGCCAAACACCCTCGCTATCATGCCCTTTATATTAGTCTCATTTCGGTCCCAAATGCTATTTATGGAAAGTGTCTAGATTTGCTCATTTGGCATATCTATGGAATGTAGAGATCAGCCTGAACACAATGGTGTTTGTCCTGTGTCCAAATTCGCAATCTAGCGCCATTCCATATTTAGTAAGTTTTGAGCTTGTCCCAAAGACTAACTCCTGATACTAAGGGAGGCTTGGGGTGAAAGCCCAAAGCGTGTGTTCCTGAAGAAGGGGGGGGCTATGGGGGGTTCCAAATGTATAGTAGGGATAGTGGGTAGGTCGGGTATGGCTAACCAACCTGAGGCATAGTCTAGATTCCGCTTGCGTGCTTGTCTTTGTTCTACGTCCAGCTTGGGTCTAAGCCTAAGTTCCATTCCATGCTAGCTAGTGGAGTACCCATATCCTTGCGTTAGGCCACTAGTATGCCGAAATAGCGCTAGACTCTGTTTGGCTCTGTTTTGCATGCTAGTCCTGGCATTGGGATGCTAGTTGCTCTAGGACTGTTCCAAGTCGCTCCAGACTCCTGTCCCTTCGCTCCTTGGGCTGTTTGCTCAAGAGTTGCTCCATAGACCGGTTCTATCACTCCTTGGCTCCATGCTTGGGAGTTTGGCACTGTTCCTTCGTTCAGTGGCTCAAGGCCCTGAAACTCAGGTTCCACACCACGTTCCTTTGGACACGTGGCATGTGACATGTGGCATCTGTCACATGGCACAAAGAGGGTTTAGTTTCCGCTTCGTGGTGTTATCCTATGGTAAATCACCATAGGATAAAGGGTCAAAACCATGTGCGCTACATTTGGTATTAGAGGATAAGTCTCGGCGAGTACTATCCAATGAGATTGGGCAACTAGTCTCATTGCATACGCAGAGATGAAAACGGGTACACGTTTGGGTGCAAAGACTTCGCAATCATTCCTTGGGTATGGATTTGGTTACTGTTTGTACCGTATTATATGAGCTTGCTCTTGGGCTCATAGGATGGTTTGGAGATGTTCCGTTTGCACGAGTTTGAGCTTGGGCTCGTAAGTGAGGCACATTAGCAACTCAAGGTTACACTTTGAGTTGGCAAGATTAATGTTAGCCTATCGGTGGTTCCATGAGTTGTTCCATATACCAAGGGTGAAAATAAACCTTCCCTGGGTTTTCTTTAAGTGGCAAATAGGCTGGTCCATAGCTGTTTAGCACAACATTAGTGGATCCTTCCTAGGCATGATTATGAGTGGATCAATCAAGACTGTGGGGATTAGTCTATTGGTTCAAGTAATCATTGGCATACTCTTTCATAGACTTTTCTTGGATTGAACTGAAAGCAGTGCGAAAGCAAGATTGAGGTTTAGTCAAGATGAGGCCGGAAAGAAAGTTGTCAGGGACGAAGGATCAAACACGTAAATCATTTTCTCTTCTTGGAGAGATGATTTGCAACGAGGTGTTAACTCATTGCTCATATTCACATCATGCAAACAAGAGTCCCTATCTTGATGCATGTTGGAGATGATGGTCTTACAATAGTGAGTTGTGGGATGGATAGCGGTGAAGTGCTATACCATTTTGTCTAGGTTTGCTATTGGAAGACTTGGGTTACAATGCTTAATTCTTTTCTAGGGAACCTTGCTATTGCTCCTTGAGTAGCTTGGTGTTGGATTAGTTTTGAGTTTGGTCGGAAAGAGAGTGGCATGAGCTTGTCCATGTTGTGAACAAAAGTTAGTGATGTTCAGTGTTGTAAATCTCTATCAATGAAGTGTGGCATTTATGTTGCCTTTTGTTGAATTGAGTTGACACTTGATACTTACATAAACCTTGGTAGTAATGACATGGGCATTGCTCGTAATGTTGCTCGATTGATGATCAAGTCATTGTGATACTCATATCATATCCATATGATAATAAGCAATGTGTTTACGAAGTTGCTTGGTTAAACGATGATCACCCCAAAGTGGTTGATGGTGAAGCTAGTCTACTTGCACAAAGTAGCATTGTAGTAGCCTTGACTGGATTCTTGATGGTGGTCAATTATGCTAAACTTAAGTAGGTATCTTGTTTCCTAGAGTTCCCCCATTAAGGTGTTGGAAAAAGGTTATAACATTCATTTGCTATAACTTGTCGGTTGATCTGTTAACACTTGGAGTAAATTGTTGGATGGAGAAGGTGTGTAATTGAGGCATTAACATCACTAGCACTAGTGTTGGTGGAAGTGGCATTGTTATTTCGAGTGATGAGAAATTTTCCTTAAAGCTTGATTTTCCATATTATTTTTCTTCTTAGTGTTTTGGCTTCACATTGGATCTTGAAGGTGGTTGAAGAAGAGTGTTAGTGCAAAGGTGGATATCCGAAGATATGGTCTTCGTGATCAAGCCTTAGATGTTCATTTTGCATTTTTGCGGATGTCGGTGTTGGATATCGGAAAAATGGGCAAAGATGTTCGATGCTTAAACATATTATGGGTCATGAGAATTTGTATTGAGGTGAACCTATGTGAAGTTGTTTGTAGGAGGAAGTTAGTTGAGTCTTGAAAGTTTGCATTCCTAGACTAAGAGTCATTCTTTCTCTAAGATGGAAAATTTTCCACAAATTTTCTTAGACTTTTCCAATGGCTGATCTATTGATCACTTTGCCCGAAAACTATTCCGTTTTCGAAAGCCAGTACAAACTAGTGAAGGGGTTGAAGTTAACTTCGGTCGGCTTAAACCTTAGTAGATAGTTTGTATGATGCGGCCTGAAAGGGATGCTAACTTTTGGGGCTAAGGCAATTGAGTTGGATAGAGTCTAGAGTGGCATTCGTGCATTTGCTAGTTAGCAACTGTGTTGACGTTCAAACGAACTGAGTGGCAAGTTGAGTTAGTTGTGTTCTAGACGAGATTATTTAGTAGAGGGTTGAGCTTTAGCTTTTCCTTGAAAAGTGATTTAGTCGTGGACTATGCTAACTCTACGAGAGGAAGAGTTAGTGATCGATATTAGAATGTTAAGTCCTTGCTGGATTTGAGTTCGGGATATAGCGATCATTAATAATTCTTTTTAGGCTTGTTATGAAGTGAGTTATGTTTTGCTATAGATGGATTCATGGAGGATCGTTTAGTGATCACTTGTAGAGCATAGCTTCGTTTTGCTTAGCTTTTGGATTGATGTAGATATGTTCTTCATTAGTTTTGGCATTATGAAGTTTGGTTTATGGATGTGTTGAGGAAGATATTGTAGGTTGTATCACGATTTCTTCTTTAGTATTAAAGTTAGCTTCTATGAGACTTGTGATCCTTATTAAACAAGACTTGGCTATAGGCTTCTTCGAGCTTTGGTTCCTTGAGTTTTATGTTCATTGTTCCATTTGTTAGAAGTTGTTGGGGAAGTGTAAGCTCCTGAGTTTAGACTTCCCGGGAGGTCACCCAGCCCAGTACTATTCAAACCCAAGGACGCTTAACCCCAAATATCCCAAGACCCTTAACCAATTGGAAAAGGGGGTGCACTCTTGTTCATGGGCCCTTTCCCTCTATATTTAAACCCCATGGATCGTCTCTCGAGTTGTTCCCTTTAGTTGCTTACAGGAAGGCATTTTGGCTCCTAGCTTCGATGTTGAAGTTAGTATTAGCATTTAGCAATCATTGGTGATGATTGACTATCATCTAGGATAGTTGATTATCCTTGTTAAAAAAGTTTTGCTTGATTATTGTTGGTATAGAATGATTTGTCGTTCTTCGGGATGGTAGATTCCTTCTTAGACGATGATTATGCATCTCTCTATTAATAGGATGATTGATGATCTTTCATGATAGTTAGTTGTTCTTTTTGATAGCTTATGGCTTTTCGCAATACCACATGTTGTTTATGGTTTGCTCTGGATTTGTCTCTTGGGTTTGAGACATCAGTAAGATGTTGCCGACACTTGCTAAAGTAACTTGGGTTCCTTTGTATTATTGACCGGGATCTATTCAGATTGGCTGGTGCGATGGTTGGCATGACTAAGTGTTTGTTAGTTCTACCACATTCATTATGTTCTGTTGATTGTTGCTCGAGTTAGTTCTAATCGATTAGAATGCTATTTTCTTTGGGTGATACATTTGCGAGTCTCTTGCTTGCCAATCAATGATACTTTGTGTTCTTGAGTTCTCTTTGGTAAATTGTTTAGCATACTATCTACCATTTTCGGTAGTTAAGTTTCATCATTGAGTTTCCTTGATGATATACTTGCTATTGAATTTTGTTGGATGGTCAATCCTATGTTTCCAAACTATACTGATCTTGGTGGTTCCTATACTGTAATACTAGTTTATCGGATGATAACTTACTTGGAATACTTTTGTGTTCTAATCTAAGCTTTATTCATTGATAATTAAGTCTGTAAGATATTATTGTCTATGACTTTGATATTGTCCATCTATTGATCTTTGAGTTTGGGCTAGTATAGGCAAACTGGCTTTGGCACTTCGTATGCATGCTGAAATCTCTAGTCATGGGGTAGCTATTGTCGACTGGTCATATAACCCACCTCTCTATCGATGTTCCTTTTTCGTTGAAAGGGCGTAACCGTGTAAACAACTCTAACTGCCACAACATTCCCAACTTTATTCATTCTAATATATTTGGCTCTGCACAAAGTAAGAGGCTCTAGAAGCAAATGCCAAATTGCATCACTGACTTAAATGGCCTTTGACTAAAATGATTCAATTGTTAAAAGGTATCATCACAATCATTAACATGTTTAAATATGCATTTGAAGACATCTAGGAGAATGCTCCAATCTACACAAGTAATTTTGCTCAAACCATTGTACCACTACAATGCCATTCCTTAGATACATGTGGGAAACTCATGTAAACATCGAGCATCATCCCAAGAATGATAGATAGTAATCACTGTAAAGTGATCAAGCTAATGGTACACATCATCCTCAAGATTCCCACAGAAGAACTTTGGCTGGATGCAAGAATTGGTAATAATAGCAAAAAAAGTTATACCACACACTGTGAATGCCACTATTAACTTAATTTAATTATTCAACTATAACCACATAGCATCAAGCAATTGTAATAACTGCTATTCCAAAATCAAAAAAGAAAGAGGCTATTTCTTTACTATGAAGATGAATAAAAAGGAAAAAAGAAAATGAAGAAAACTAAGGAAAGTGATATTTAAACAATGTAAAAGCTAGATCTAAACTAAAATCCTAAATCTAAACACTCCTTAGAGATAATCAAAGCTGTCCCTCACCTCTACCTGCATTGAATATAAAAATAGAATATAGAAATGTATACATCAATTAGCCCAAAAATAGTAGCTTATATATATGAGCAAGTGGTTAGGTTTGAAACCAATCTGAGAGTTATCAAAATCCCACTACACTATTATTAGTATATGGCATCATAGTCATACACTTGGACCTCACAACTTAAATTTGAATGAATTAAATTTTATTGAATTTAGAATGAAGTTTTTGAATTTGAGTTTCAAAAACCCTAGTATGGACTTTTAGGACTTAATGATGATTTGGAATCACTTTCAAATGCCTTTTATTGACACAATCTTGGATGTTATCATAGGAATTCATAGATGGGTTTTAGTGGATTCAAAACCATCCTCTAAATTAGTTGACACCCTAGAAACTTTATATTATATATAAAGTTCTTCTTTTTGGACTTGTGAATGCTCTCTTCACTTTCTAGGGTCTCATCAGCTTTGCTTCCACAACTTAATGTTGCATTCAATACTGACTTACATCAATAAATTTGATTGCCACTAACACTTGCTTCATCTTTGGTAAATCTTGGAGTGTTGTCACCTCTACTCAATCCAACTCATTCCAGCAATATTGGGGCCACCAAAGTGGGATGGAGACTTCCATCTTTATAGTCTCTCTCTTGGATAGAGCATGTGGGATAGCATTGTATCAGTAGGATTATGATAGCAAACTTTATGCCATTTACTTCCCTAGACACTAGAACTCCCTTGGATTGAGATGGATTAGCATGTGGGCTTTGTAGTGTATTCTTTCCAATGGCTTTTCCACTACTTGCTTACTCATTATATGGCACTTCATGTGCATTTACATACACCCAATGATTTACTTGCTGCACAATCCAAGGTAAACATAGTTGCTGGATTTCTCTTGTAAGAGTATGACTTTTCCATGGTGGTTGAGAAAGGAAAAGTCTTTTATCCAAGAAATCTTGTGTTTGTGTTACCTGGAATGAAGTAAACTGATGACTAGCAGCTTGAATAGCCTTTTCAAGATGAGGTGCTCAACTACGTTAGCCATGAATAGCCATGGTATTCTGACATCATTGCAACACTCAAAGCTCAATTGTTTGAGAACAATTTGGCATCAAACCAGCATCATCTTCAAAAGGCAGCTGGTTATATTCTTCTTGGTAGACATCTTTACAAGAGACATAGTGACAGTTTACTGCTACAATGCATTATAATAGAGGAGTTCCCCGCAATTATCACAAATTGCCACTCATGTAGTGGCTATCTTTCATCACTTCTCTTTGCAAAGCACATCCTTCGAGTAGGGTATTTCTGATTTACTCTTTTTTGCAATATCAAGTCCTTTTTCTAGTATTTTCTGCCATGCCAGAAGTTCCAAAAAAATCGGTGTGATTGCTGCTATCCATTGGTTCCCATCAATCCAAAAGGTCCATTCACTCAATGAGGATTGGATTTTGTGGGACCATTTCCACAAGTGCAAAACCACCATCTTCATATCATCGCAGCCACAGATTATTGCACGAAGTGGTCTCAGTGATCTCTGCCAATCAAAAAGCCATAATGAAATTCATCTATGACTTATGTTGTAACTTTGGAGTGCCTTGCATCATTGTCTCTACAGTTCATGGGGAATATTTTTGAGAAGCTTAGCATCAAACACATACATATTATCCATAATGCAATGGCCAAGTAAAGTCTACCAACAAGGTTCTCAAAGCCATGCTCTAGAGTATGGTTGGTGAGAATCCTCACTTGTAGCCATTTCATCTCCGAGCACTATAGCATTTTAGAACCACATACTGATCAACATTGAGCACCTACCAATCTCTCTCTTGACTACTATGGTTGATCCAAGGACAGCTCCTCTTGCAAAGGCAGCATTGGCATTTGCCAAGATGCTGCTGTGATGAACTAGCTCTATTAGAGGCATATGGCACTTTGTGTTGCAAAGCAATGTGAGACAAAGTTTGGCTCTTCCTTAAAGAACATCATTGTGGCAAGTTGGAGGCACTATGGATTGGACCATTCTGCCATGGGTGAAAACTCCTATTAGACCATGGTGGGTGAGCTATTTCCAAACCTCAAGGAATGGCTTGCACTTGAGGCATGACTACTTTTGATGCCTCTTTTTGGTGCTTTTTGCTCTACTAATATTGTTGTGTTAAGCTTAGGCAAAAATTTTAATGGAACCCTAGCACTGTGTTGTCACCCTTGTGTCCACTGATAACTAGACCAGGTACTAGAATTGGCATGTTTCCTATTCTTGCTTATTCATCTTGTACATGGCTCTTTGAGAAATATTTCATCCATGAGTAGCTTCAAGTGCTTTTGGAATTTCTTGCTCACACCCAGTCCTTATAATGGATAAATGATACTTGCAAAGTGATATCAAATGATTAGAATTTTCTAGCATACATTTAGAAATTTCACATCATCTAGAACTGCTCTGCAGTATAGAAAACAAAGTGATTGCTGCCATACCACAAAAAAACACAATGATACAAAATTGCAAAGTGATTTTCTAGAATGAAGCTGCCAAAGAATAAGTTTACTCTCAGGTCATGGCTTGTTTATGACTTTGTATTTGTTTTGGAGTTTCGGATGGTGCATGTTTGATCCACTCTTTGTGGTCATCTTGTTATCTTTAGACATATTCTGGTTTGTGGCATTAGGATGGCCCAGTGGAGAGTGCCCTTGATCCATGTTTGATACATAGACCAGTGCAAAATAGGTAAGGACAGGATGGCTCAGCATCTTAGTATAAGGCCTTCAGATCCTCAAGGATCTTGTCTTGCATCTTTTACTGAGCTAACTCGGTCAAAGCTTCACTAAGAGAGTCTAAGCTGGCATAATGACATTGGGAGTAGCCGTCATGCTAACATGTCTTACTCAACCTTCTCGGTTGGCAAATAACATACTTCTGCTTTGCACCTTACACTGGAACGCAAGCTTCAAACCTTGGATGAAAGGCTTTTAGCATAGCTTATGACCAATAATTATATCCAGGAATATGCCTAGCATCAATGGTCAAAACTGAGGATCAAGATTACACAATGTAATGGGGCTTTAGCTTTTCACATCGTTTGTTCCACAATGGAAGGGCACAGGCGGGAGTAATACTGTGTATTCTTGACTCCAGACTGCTGATGACTGGTATGGCTGGTATGGTATTGGTTTTGTTTGTGGGCTTGTAATTGCCATCTTTGCAGTGGAGTCACAAGACAAGAACCATGTATATCATGATCTATTTTCAAGGCTGGTTCATTACTCCAAATTCTAAATGCTTATTATGATGGTCTAGTCGACAAATCATGCCCAAAACTATCCAACGTTGCCTAACTCCAAACATGGTCTTGTTGTGAAACTTTGAATGGTATAAACTCAGAATAATCTTACTAGTTGAAGAGTGATATTGAACCTTGAACGTAAAGAACTTGTGTTCTTATTGAGGTCTCTCCTTTAACTTCCTTTTGGAAGGTACCAGTTAAACTGTGAAAATCAGATGTTTGTATGTACACATCAAATGTCGCAGTTAACTCCGTTCAGCCAAGCACAATATTTCCCAGAGGCAGGTGGTCGATTCTGATTGAGGTCTTTCATGCATGCTGCGGATTTGTTGGGCATGGTCACATGCTCAAGGCCCAGATTTCTTGATGGCATATGACCATTTGTTGGGGCGGGCGGGCGAGGGAAGAGCAGCGATAAATCTTCTCTCGCTTGCACAACACGTATGCGGACTACTCTCTATTTTCGTATATATATGAATGCGAATCCAGCGGCCCTGAAAACCAGGGTGCGTACGTTTTAATGGGGCTGCGTGGCCTCATGTCAAAGGCGGTCGTCGTGGGCGGCCCCGATACGGTAGCCGGGTAGCGTAAACGAGAGCTGGCGGGCTCGAAGAAACAAATAACCTCTCTATCAGAGCCAGGAAGAAAATATCCCGCGGTTCGTGGTCTCTGAGTATAAGAAAGGGAAGAAAATCTCTTATACTGTACAGCGCTCCCTTGGTTTCTCTGGTTCCTTCTCTTTCGATTTGTTTTGCTCGGTCATGCCTCGCTCTAATCCTGTTCGATCGTCCAGGGCAGCACGGCCACCGCAACCCAGTCGCCGCCGCCCGCCGGCCCGTATGCATCGTGCCTCCTCGTGGAATGAACTACTGGCAGTGGAGGTACTTGCGAGGGGATTCCAGCTTGCTCCAGGAGATTTCACGGCCCCGGATCAAGATCCCAACATCAAGGACACGCGTTCGGCGCCCAAGGATAGATCTCCATCGCCGTCACCCCCTCTTCCAGCTCTCTCTACACCTGATCTGGCAGCTATCGATAATCATGATCTAGCAGCTCCTTCTCTTGATGATGGTGCTGATCCTGCAGCCACATTGACAATGTCCCCGGTGGCTTCAGCAGCGTCCCGGGCGCCAAGAAGAAAGCAACGTCGTCTAGCGATGGATTCGCAAAGCTCTGGTATCCCTTCATCATCGGCTACTGTATTCAAAAATCAAGATGAGAGCTCGAGTGCTTCAAGCGATGGTGTGCCGGGTGGTGACGATCATCCAATGACCGAGGAGAAGCCCACCTCCATTGCCACACGGGCCGCAGCTTTGAAGACCAAGCGACCTCCAAGTGGCTGCTCGAGCTCTAAGGTCAAACGGTCCAATTGTGTGAAGAAGAAGAAGACGGTTTCCAAGCAAGAAGAAACGAGCAGGAAGAGGAAGCCACCAACGTGCGCGAGGAGATATGCTAAAAAGACGTCCCGCTACGTTGGAGTCTCGTACTACAAGCGAATCAAACGGTGGGAGACGCACATTTGGTGAGTATGTTATTCTTTTCCTTCTTTTCTTCAAAAGGAAGCAACCACGCTGATTTTTCTTGAAGGGGTACAAGGAAAAGCAAGCAGATATACGTCGGTTCATGCAGTAACGAGGAAGCTGGAGCCAGGTTTTCATCTTCTTTTTTCTTTTCTTTGTGGCGCTTATGAAGTTCAAGATGTTAATCACAGGATCTATGACCGAGCTTACATCAAGTTCCGTGACAAAAGCTGCCCAAACTTTCCCTACTCGGACTACGTGCACGAGATACCCCAGGCATGATCATATTAACATTTCTACCGAAAGTTTGGAAAGATCTAACGCTTAGATTTTCTCTGCAGTGGATCAATCTGCCTGACAAGGACTTCATCAACATGCTACGTAACATGAGTCGTGGCGAGTCGTTGGTCTGGTTTGCACCGGAGCTGCTTGAAAGTGGCGCTGGATCTCCATTCACGAGGGAGACTCGGCCTCGAGCATCAAAATATCGCGGAGTCTATCTTCTCAAAGGTCGAAAAGTCCCTTGGACGGCTTCCATAACGTAAGTAGCCTCATCCCTCTAAACCTCTTTCTTTTCTTTGAGACACCATCTAGCTATCTGGATGTGAAACACAACGATGCTTTGTGTGAAACATGACCAACACCCAAGCTTTCGGCCATCACCATTCTAACATTATGGTTTTCATCTTTGATGCAGGCTGGACTCTCGTGCAATTCGACTGGGTGAGTTTTCCAAGAGCTGATTTCTTTTTTTATTGTTTGTGTTGTTTTTTTTTTTGCATATCCAGGGTCATATGAGACACAAGAGGAGGCAGCAAGGTTCAAGAAAAACTAAAACCTCAATCGCTAATTACTAAATATAACACGTTGTTTTGACAGGAACTATGACCGAGCAGCTATTAGATTCTTTGGCAAGGCTAAAGCACTCAACTTCGCATATGAAGACTACACTCATGAGATGCCACAGGTAATTTTGTTTTCATGTCCTGATTGTAAAACTAAGACGATATTACAGTGGATCACTTTGAGCAAGGAAGAGTTCATTTACTACATACGGAATTCTGCACAGTCGAGCAAGAAAAGGAAGTTCAAAGTACATACAGCTCAAAGAGCTGTATACGATAGGAAGGCCAAACAAAAGGGGATTGATGTTTGTGAGGTAAACGAAGCAATCCCACACTATATAGATGAGAAGGGGATAGGTGTGGTAAACGAAGACACAATATAGATCTTGCGCTTGAGGAAGCACCAACCATATCAGAATCGCATTCAAAGGGAGGAAAAGAGAAAGAGCATCGTTTCCTGGAGAGATTTTATATCCGCGTGGACTTCAATGCTTTGCCCGGGTTGGGCATCTGGACAGCATATGCATATTAAAACGTTTAGAAGCGAGATACAAGCTCTTGGGCATCAGTTCTTTAGATGCTTGCTCGAAGCGGCTGCCACAGGCTCCCTCCTGACGAACCGAGCGACTAGATCATGAGGCTCGAATCACTCCCCGGGAGCCGGCACCGTATTCCCTGCTTGCAAACATGCTTTTGATGACATACACAAATCCCAAACCGCGATCTTGTGTTCGTCCATCAACTTCTCGGCCTCATCACTCATTCCCGCGGCCGAGATGATGCTGGACAGCAAAGCTAATGCCGGAGGATTGCTGGGACTGAGGTCTAGGATCGGCAGCTCGTGGGGATTGTTGTGATTCGAGCACGCACTGAGCAGCGTCCTCCACGACACCGAGTCCGGCTGGAACGGCATACTTCTTAGCAAATTCTCGGCCTCTTCGAGCCTCCCAGCTCGGCTGAGCATATCCGAGATGACCACATAGTGCTCGAAAGTTGGCCGCTCGCCAAAGGCGAGCGCCATAACATCGGTGGAGATGCCGTCCAGCAGCATGGAACTGAAGGGAGAGGTAGAGTGCTTACTTATGCCCGTGCTGGGCATACGAGGAGATCATTGCAGTCCAGATGATGACGTCTCGCTCCCGCATTTGTATAAACACCAACGTGGTGGAGAACTTGCCAGGCAAAACAATCCACGCACACAGGCTTCGATGGCTCAGGCTTCGATGGCTCCCTGCTGCTCGACTCGGCACTCATCAACATGTATGGCTGCGCAAGAGCTTTCGCGGTGCTAGGACACGGCATTCCGGAAGCTCCACGGGCCTGTATCCCTCGAGCAGCATCGCCAAGTAGATCTAGCACCTTCTTGTGACCCATTGAGGGCATCATCGTATTCCACGACACCCATCTCTCAACGAGCTTTGAGTCGAGAACCTTCCAGGCTGCCGCATTTTCCATACATGGTTGGTCACCACAGTCTCCGCGTCCACGGGCCGGTGGCGAGATCGCACAGCGAAGAAGACGCCTCGACGGAGGCTCGCTCATCATCCTGAAAAAGAACCGTAGGGCCGCATCGCACTCGCCATTCTCGACGCAGGCGTTGATGAGCACCCGCCATCTCCAGGACGTCGCGATCTGGATTCCGCATATTCCAGATGTTTATGATTTATGATTTCTTGGGATATTCGGATTCTGCACATGACCATGTTGAGTTTCTGATCGGATTGAACACCGGCCTCGCTCCATCGACTCGCCGTAGACTTCGATGAGGGAGATTTGGAATTCTTCACGGTCAGGAAAGGTTTGCAAAATCTGAAGTACTTGCGAATTTTCCAACAGACAAGAGAAGGGAGCAAAGCTATGGTCTTTTTCCATTTCTCTTGTACACTCTATTTTCTCCTTTCAAAGAGTTGTTTATAATAGGAAGGTGGTAAACAAAGGAACGGCAGATGTATATACATTTAGTGACGCTGCTCAAAGATCGGTGCGTGCTCAAAGAATACAAGATCGAAGTCATCTATGTGATCGAGAGCGCGTTTGCGAGCAGGGAATACGGTGAAGACTCCCCAGGGTGTGATTCGATCGCAAGGGAGGAAACGCGAGCTTCGTGGTCTTCACGCTGGCTTCGAAACGAGTTCATGAGAGAGGCCCAGACTTCCACACCCGGAACGAAAGGCATGTTGGTGACAAGATCTCGAGCCCCTCCAATGTAGCCCGAGCGTCCCAGGAGATCGATCATGCATCCATACTGCTGGTTCGTGGGGACAAATCCGTAATCCAGAATTATGGAGCAGAAGTAGTAGCAGCCAGCCTCTACATTCCCGGCATGGCTGCAAGCAATCAGCACAGAAACAAAGCTCGGTTCGGCAGGAGTAAGTCCCTCCTGCTGCATTGTCTCGTATAGGTTTTGGGCTCTTTCATGATAGCCGTTACGAGCATGCATCGAAAGAACTGATGCCCAAGAGCTTGCATCTCGCTCTGGCATCGTCACAAAAGTTTTCATGGCTGAAAACACATGCCCAGTTTGGGCGTATGCTGCAAGCATGGTGTTCCAAGAAACGTGTGTACGAGAAAACCCACAATAGAATAGTTCTTCGGCCTCTCTAACACGCCCGTTATTTGAGTACGCTTCCAGCATTGCATTGAACGTAGCGGAATCTCGGTTCTCACGCAAAAGATCAAAGACAATCTTAGCCTTCTGCAGATGCCCAATGGTGGCATATGCTGCAAGCATTGAAGTCCACGCCATAGAATCTCTCCTAGGCATAGAATCGAAAAGCTCTCGAGCTTTGCACAAATTTTCGTGGCGTATATATACATCAAGTATTGCCCCCCAGGAAACTATGTCTCTCTCTGGCATGGAATCGAATAGCTCCTTTGCCTCCCCCGCCAAATTCCGTTCCAGTGACGAAGATGAAGCATAGGCAGACACCATCGCATTCCAGGAAACAAGATTCCAGGCAGCCATCTCAAAATAAAAAAGATCTCTCGCAAATTCGATGTGGCCGGCAAGAGCAGCCCATGAAAGCATTGCAGTCCACGACACAAGATCATATGCCGGCATCAAGCGATAGAGCTCCATGGCTGATTTGAGATCGCCGCCACTCGCAAATGCGTTGATCATCGAGGTCCATGACACCATATCCTTGGCAGGCATCCAATCAAACAGCCCCTTTGCTTCGTTGATCCACCGGCGATCTACACTTAGCTGTGAAGAAGCAGATCTCGGGTTTCCGTAAGCCGAGAGCATGGAGTTCCATGAGACGAGGTTGTGACCTGGCATTCGATTGAAGATCTCGCGAGCTTGGTCAACATGCCCCGACCGGGCATACGCCGCAAGCATCGTCGTCCAGGAGATCACATTTTTGTTCGGGAAGCGATCAAAGAAATCAGAGGCAAAGGCAAGGTTTCCTACTTGTATGGCTGCCGCCAGTATCGTGTTCCACTGCGCCAGATCCCAGTCCGGCATTGCATCAAACACGGCAATGGCCAGATCAAAATGCCCGTTACGGGCATACGCCCCCAGCAGCAGATTCCACGAGAAGGCGTCCTTGAGCACGATCGAATCGAAGGCGGCACGGGCGCCCTCCACGCTGCCGTGCTTCCCATACATGTGAACGAAGAGATTCACAACAAAGGTCTCGTCCTTTGCAGGAATTCTCTTTTGTAGCTGCTGCTCAAGGAAACTTTGGTGAATCTTCTCCACTTCGCAGAGAGCCTGGCACGATCGAATGAGCTCACTCCATTGCATAATTCCAAGCGGATATTCTACATGCAATTGCTCGCCAAAAGGTGAAGGGACGGATTAACAACTTTAATTTTGTTTGGCTCAAGGAAGTTTAAACCCACAAAGTCTAGTGGAAGCACTGAATAACTAGTATTTCAGTCACAGCATTTAAATTTCTTCTACACAATGCTTGGGAGGATTGTTGGAAGTACCACTTCTTCTACATTTTCAGCTGATATAGACCTAGTTTGACTGAAATTTAACTGCTTCATTAGCAGCTCAGACCATTGTGCCATGAACTTATAGCAATATTCTCTTTTTAAAAAAATTTAATGATATTTTCAAGTATGTTTCACAAATTGTCTAGCAAAGCTAGTCAGACACCGTCCCTCCCATGCTTGACGTTGCCAGCAAATGCAGCCCCTTAGGCACAACGAGTTAAGCATTCATCCAAGTGACGTGCTTCACTGGGGTGTCACTAGGATCAACTTGGGCATCTGGTGCGAGGACCAAATCCCTCACCCCAGGATTCCCGGTTGTTTCCGATCGCCCGTCTCAAATCCCTGTGCGGGAACAAGCATCCTATGACACCCAGAGCGGCATCCTGACCGTGGCCAGGGACTTCGAGGACTAGAGCACCCTCGTCGTCAGGGATTTTCCCACCTCCAGGCCCGCTCGACAGAGAACGTCGCCAGCAGCAGCGATCCATCAAGCAATGCCCCCGTCACAATGTGACACTGCGCTTGGTCGCGAATGAAGCTCCAAACGACGCCATCCGAGCACCACACCACAAGATTGTAATCCCAGGGAGGGGACGAAGAACCAGTGGCGATGAGGCGGACCCTGGCATGTCCCCAGAGCTCAGGTAGACGAAGAGCCTCCTGGAAGAGGTGCTTGTTGAGACACGGCGCACAGCAAGTCCTTCTCCACGTCCTCGAAATGTCCTGGATGCGGAGAAGAGCCAGGCGCTGTTCCTGCTCCGGAAGCCGAGAAAGGCAATGAGCTTAAGAAAGAGGCTGCTATCCCCAAGAAGAAAAACAAAATAATATAATTTTCACCCACAATTTCACCACACCGAACCAGCATCTTCAACGAGACAAGCTTATTAAAGCTAGAATCATAAGTATTCTTGATTTTGCCTTGGTGCGAAAGCAACCCATCTATCGAAAAAACAACGGCCACGCTCTTCTGACAAGATTCCCAGTGGAGATTCTACCACAAGCTGACGCTGTAACTAATTATCTTTGCCACTTACTAAGTGCTCAATAGGTGTCGTTGTCTACGCATGGATCATCCTCATGCGTCCAGGATGGTAGCCATCTTCCCAGTTCTTCATTACGAACAATCCACTCCTCTTTCTCTACATCCATAGTCTATCTGTCCCACTGGTGCCCATAGTCACCAATTTGACTGTGACTCTCCCATTTCTGAGTTCATGAGTCATAGACAAAGGTAGCCTGGATCAAAAGCCTGAAACATTTTGAATTCCTTACCCATGGATTGAGCAACACTGCCCAGTAGAATGTTGGAGCGGGTGCCAGGGAAGCCACACTGAAGGCACCTCATTGGCCAAGAACCTTTACACAACCCCACCCCCCAAAGGCCACGAGCACTCACACATGGGACACTGCTCAAAGAGTTTCACATTTGAATCACTGATCAAGTAACACTTTGATAGATGCTACACGTGCTTGCTACTAAAGTAGTGGGCACAAGAAGCCCACAGGGTGAGGCACATAAAAGAAGCCATTGAATTCTAATGATGGGACTTTGGTAAGTGAGCCAACTCTTGTTTGCATGAGAAGCTGAGTTAAGCACTACCTGAGAACCTCCATTTCCATCCATCATCAAGTAAAAAAGTTCCTCATGTTTTTGAGATAACACAAGTCCAAGTCTCATCTTGAGTGTGAGTTAAGAGCCCAAGTCCCTTTTAGCTATTTGTCCAAGTCTGATTTTGACCTCAATTGTGAGTAAGAGCCCAAGTCCGAGCACAAGGCTGAGTAAAAGTTCAAGTTTGTGTTCAAGCCCAACTTCAAGCCTAAGTTTGACCAGCTGAGCCAAAATTCCAACAAGGAGTGAGGTTTGACTTTAGCTGCCAACACTTCATCCTTGAGTTTATAGCTTACCACATTTTAGTAATCAAGTGCTTTGGACTTTCACCACGTGTCCACGTCAGAACTTGAACCCAAGTTCGAAATAAAGCCCAACCCCAAATCCAACATGGTGCATAAAAGGTGAAGCCTAAGAGCCCATGCATGAGCTGGAACTCCAGTAGCATTTTCAAGCGCTGCAAAGTCCACATCCCACATGAATGATGGATGGCAGAGTCAGAATCTGCAATAGTAATTTTGATTAGCAAAGTTGCCAATATCAATTGTTTTTCGGGCAGTGCCAGTGCCAGTAGAATCGCATCTAGCGTGTTGAGTCCAATCAATCAGCGCAGCTAGAGGGGTGTGCAAGCGCTGGAGAAGCAAGCTCTGCGACTCATTCTTCAAAGACTGGATCCTCATGGGCAGCGATGACCTTCATCTAAGGTTTTTCTAAGAATATTCTTGCAAATAAAGTTCCCCTGGTAAACAAAGTGTGACATGATCGTCAGAGTCCTTGTTTGCTGTTGAGTAAAATTCCAATGAGTTGGTTGTTGGTGACAACCAAGAAACTTTAAAAGCTCCAGTAGCTTCATTGTCAACGACTACTACCTTCGCCTATGAAAACGCATTAATCTTTGGAAAAGAAAAGCTCGAATAGAGCTGCAACTTTTGCAACTTGTTTCTCCATCGCCACTGCTGCAATTGTGCTTCTCATACATTTGGACGAAGAGATTCACAACAAAGGTCTCGTCCTTTGCCGGAGTTAACTTTTCTCGCTGCTGCTCCTGCTGCTACTCGAGCAAACTTTGAGGAATCCTCTCCACGAACCTGGCACGACCGGATGAGCTCAGTCCACAGCCTATTTCCGAGCGGATATTTCCAAAACGGATTTTGTTCCGCACGATAATTCGCTCTCTGTTGCTCGAAAGAAATTGTATCTGTGAGTGGGAATCGAATCGTGATGAGTTTTCAGTGGTTTAAAAGAGATATTTGGTCTTACCTCGGAAGTCATGGCTGCCACGAGCTTGTTTCGCGCAGCAACTACTCTCGACGCCACCTTGATGATTCTTGGAACCATTGCTGCTGCCGCTAATGGCCTCGCGTTGCCGGCCATTCTCATTGTCGCAAGCCTTGTTTACGACCAATACGGGCGATCAGAATCATCACCTATGAAAACGCATCCCAAGGAATTCGTAAGTTTAATCTTTCCTTAAGACAAAGCTCGAATACTGACCACGCTAGAGCTGGATCTTTGGCAACAGGCTCAGAGGTATCTCTCCATCGCCACTGCCGCAATGCTTGCTGCGTATGTCAGTGAGTTTCTCAGTATCGTATACTTTAAAGGCGATCAATCGACCTGAGTTTTTGGCAGATGTGAGCTGCTGGAGTTGCACTGCCGACCGGCAAGTTCGAAAGCTTCGACTGATGTATATGAGCTCGCTACTGAGCCAAAGCGTTGGCGATGTTGACAACTCTACTGCGAACGTGATAGACAACGTTACCAGCAATCTGGTGTTAGTCCAAAAAGCAATCGGAGAGAAGGTAACATCTCTACGCTTTTCTCTTCTTCACGAAATTGTTGCAGATCGGGAACATTATCTACAGCGTTGCATTTTTTCTTGGAGGCTACCTGGTAGCAGTAGTGTTGATATGGAGGATTTCTCTACTTCTGCTGCCTTGCACGCCGCTGCTCATATTACCGAGTGTTCTCTATGCAAGGATTGTGCGAAAGTGCGCCCAGAAGAGATTATCTTCCCAGAAAGAAGGTGGAACAATAGTCAAGCAGGCAATCTCCAACATAAGAGTGGCGTACGCTTTTACCAGCGAGAAGAGAACACTGCAGCTGTATTCCAGCTCTCTGGAGAAAGTGGCCGAGATCGAGAGAGTAGAAAGCCTGGCAAAAGGAGTGACTGTAGGCCTCAACGGCATCTCGTTGATGATCTGGGCTCTTTTGATGTGGTACGGGAGCAAGCTGGTTGCTGAAAACCATGGCACTGGAGCTCAAATCCTTGTTGTCGGGGTTGGTTTTATGATCTCCTCCGCGTAAGTTTTGACGTCTATTCTCTCCCATGATGTTCGCGTTGAGCGTGATGCAGGCAGCTTCAAACTGCAATAAGCGACAGCAAAGGACTTATTGAGGGCCAAAACGCGATGAAAAACATTCTTCAAGCCATAGAACGCGCACCTTTCAAGCAATGCCAAGGACGGGCGGGACTGGAGCTTAGAACAGTTGAAGGTCACATAGCCTTCAAAAGTGTCAGCTTCTCATATCCATCCAGGCCCACGCAGCTCGCGCTTGAAGTCCTCACGCTAGATATTCCGGCTGGTAAGCGGCTGGAATTCCCTCATCTTCAATCTGCATGAAAAACATTGCAGGTAAGGTTACCGCTCTTGTGGGAAGAAGCGGATCGGGAAAGTCTACAGTCATTGCGCTCCTAGAGCGATTTTATCATCCAACCGCAGGTGAAATCACTCTGGATGGTGTATGCATCAGAAGTCTTGACTTAAACTGGTGGAGGTGCCGGATTGGACTGGTAAGCCAGGAGCCGACGCTGTTATCCTCTTCCATCAGGCAAAACATTCTATATGGAAACGAGAGAGCCAGTATGGCAGACATTATTGCTGCTGCGAAGCTAGCCGATGCACACGACTTCATCCAAAGACTACCTAATGGATACGACACGCAGGTATGTTGTGATCGACATCCACCTAACATGCAAGGCAAGACGTTTTGCAGGTTGGTGAACTGGGTACGCAAATCTCAGGGGGTCAGAAACAGCGTATTGCAATCGCAAGAGCCATCGTGAGGAAACCACGCATCATGCTGCTAGACGAAGCTACGAGCGCACTCGACAACGAGTCCGAGAGAGTTGTCCAGGAAGCTCTAGACAACGCATGCAAGGACGTCACAACAGTAACAATCTCGCACAGGCTCAAGTCAATCCAAAATGCACACTACGTCGCTGTCATGGATGGTGGGAAGGTGCTCGAGGCAGGACGACAGCAGCAATTGCTTTCGAGAAGGGATGGGATCTACGCAGGCATAGTAAAAAACGTGAACAGGAGCGATACAGACCTTGGCGTGCTGTATAACGGGTTCGAGCATCTGACATACGGAAAAAACATTTCAGAAGGTACGGAGCAAGAAAAAAAAGCCGCACCTTCAAGCGTCAAAGGCACTCCTCCAGCACAAAAACAAGGGTGCTCGACTTTCCTGCAGATACTCAGTTTGAATAGCCCAGAGTGGAAACATGGATGCATGATAGTAGTCAGTGCGACACTGACCGGATTCATTACTCCAGCGAATGGCGTACTAAATGGAGTCACAGTTGCAGCCTTCTACAGCCAAACCTCCCAGGAGCTGAAGCACACAGTGAGATTCGCATGCGGATTATATATCTTGGCCTCTGTGGCACTTTTCATCGCAAACTTCAACCTGCATTACCGAGCTGGAGTCACTGGAGCAGCACTAACGATGAGAATACGACGTGCAATGCTAGCTAAGATATTTCAGCAGGAGGTGGGATGGTTTGAGAAGGATGGAAACTCAAGCGGACAAATCTACAACCGCCTAGGAAATGATGCGAAAACCGTGAGTGGCTGACTGACCTGCTTGCTTTGCAACTTCTCTCACTGTTGTCCTGGTTGACAGGTCGGAGAACTCTTTTGGGACCGTGGCCAGTCGCTGGTACAGGTGATCACAACAGTTGTCTTTTGCATGAGCTTGAGCTTTTGCCTGTCGTGGAAGCTAGCAGTTGTCGCTTCAATCCCTCAACTTCTGATCGCCGGTGCTTTCTACGCCAGAAGCAGGAGCCTCATCGGACTTATGCGTCAGATTGCTGCAGAGCACAAGAGAGTTAGTGATCTAGCCAATGATGCGGCCTCACAACAGAAAACAATCACGGCCTACTGCTTGCAAGACACGGTTTTAAAAGAAATCAAGGCCACCTCAGCGAGAACTCTGGCTGCATCTCAAGTTGCAGGGTTTCTCTACGGCTTCTGCTTCTTTGCACTCTACAACTTCTATGCCCTCTGCATCTGGTATGGAGGAACACTACTGGTAGCAAGAAGAATAACCTTCCAGAATTTTGTGATCTGCTACAGCGCTCTGGTGTCCGCCGGGCGAGCACTAGCAGAGACCGCAGGAGCAACTCCAGCAGTGGCTCATGGCTTGACAGCAAAAGCATCGGTCCTCGAGATACTCAACAAGAAAACAGCAGTTTCCGACGTAGAAATGTCTGGAAACGAAGACAACATGCGAGGCGAGGTGGAGTTTCGCGACGTCAGCTTTACGTATCCCTCGAGCATGGAAATACTGGTGTTAAAGAACTTCAGCATTAAAGTGGACGCAGGCCAGACTGCAGCATTGGTTGGAAGGAGCGGGACGGGAAAATCGACAGTCATAGCTCTGCTGGAGAGATTCTACGAACCAACAGCAGGCACAATTCTCCTAGACGGCAAAGACATGAGGAGCATCCACGTTCACACGCTCAGGAAACAAATGGCACTGGTAAACCAGGAGCCAGCTTTGTTCGCGATGAGCATCAGAGACAACATAGCGTATGGCCTAGACAACGCGACGGACGCGGAGATCATCGAAGCAGCAAGCGTAGCAAACGCACACACATTCATCAGGTACCAAAGAACTCTCCAAGAAAACTCTCTAAAGATGGATGCATGGCAGTGCTCTCCCGGAGGGATACGAAACAAATGCCGGCGAAGGAGGCGTCCTTCTCTCCGGAGGACAAAAGCAACGCATAGCAATCGCTCGAGCAGTGATGAAAAAGCCAGCGATTCTTCTCCTGGACGAAGCAACAAGCGCTCTCGACGGTGAGTCCGAGCGCACCGTCCAGCAAGCCCTGGACAAGATCGTGCACGGCAGCACGGCAAAGACGACGATCATCGTCGTCGCTCACAGGCTCTCGACGATCCAACACGCAGATCTCATCGCAGTGATGGAGAATGGCGGGGTTTCGGAACAGGGCAAGCATCAAGAGCTCCTGGCCAAGAATGGCCGATATTTCGCTCTGATCCACTCTCAGCTCTAGCAATCGAGGAGACGATCGATCCAAACGTACCTAGACATGCTAGCGCCTTGCCGCCTTGCCGCATTGCCGCCATAAACCCTAAGTAGCTACATTGTGATAGAGATTGATACATATCATCGTTACTCGTTAGGGAGCTATATACTTCTTCCATTCTATCGAGCGTGAGGCTTCCAGCACGAAGACATCTCTTTGACATGCGACGAGTAGGGGTCCTCGGGACCATTTGGAACGTCTCGATCGGGCTTGGCGACCACCGCCGGAGGATCATTCGATGATGGAGCGGTCTGGAAGTCTCTCCCGCCGCAGCCGCTCGTCCTGTGCTTCATCCGGTACTGCTCCGGATCGTCAGGGCCGGATGGAGCCTCTCTTTCGGGATTGGAAACCAGCTTCCTCGACTGGATTGGTCCTGCACCAAGAGAGAACAGCCACACTCGTTAGTATCTCGGATCATCTCGAGAAAAAATCGAATTTTTTTCTTCTTTTTTTGCTCTGGAACGAACGAACCTCCTCCAACGCAGCGAGTCATGAGTGGAAAAAGCAGGAGGAGGATGATAGCCACAACACGGTGGCTGCTTTTGGCGGATGGAGTCATGGCTTTGGCAGTGATGATGGCCAAAGAAACAGCACAGGAGCTAGCTTAATGATTCGAAGCACAGCACAAGTTACACAGAGCAAAGCATCATTCACACCTCCAAGCACAGCGTCACAGAAAAAAAAAGGAAAAAAGAATCACAGAAAATGGAGGAGCAGAATCATACAACTCTACACTTAAAAACCACTCAACTCTCGTCCAACGATCGACAAAGATCTCTCTAGAACACAAGCAGACCTCAACAAAACGGCCGTTTGCCACTCCCACTCCACAAAGATCCCGCAAGAACACGCCGTATAAATACCCGAGCGACGATGAGACCTTTGCTCGAGGTACTAATCCGTGCTTGGTTTCTTCGTTTCTTCCTCTTTCGTGTCTTGTCTTGTCCATCTTTTTAACACACACTTACACACACACAGCGCACAAAGCCTTTTGTTTCCAATTCCAACACGGCCAGACAGACACACACAGAAAGATGGAACACAGCTTTTGCATTCATTCCTGATTTGAGAGCTCTCTCGTTTAACGCATGAGGGATGGATTTAACGGAACGAATTGGGCAATCAAAGCACAGAATCGTTGGAAGAATAGAAGGAGTCACAGACAAAATGGTGGCGGTGGTGGCGGTGGCGGCGGTGGTGGTGGCGGTGGCGGTGGCGAAGTTTTGGTGGTGGCGAGCAACGTAGCAGCTTTCCAGGCAGACAAAACTTACAGGAAAGAAAAGCTCGCTCCTGCAGAGGAGACAAGCCTCCACAGATTCCAAATGATTCCTGCCCGGAGCTTGCGAGCCTGCTTGGCTTGGATACAAAAAATCCCACTCGCATCCCACTATAACAAAAAAAAGCCAGTAACGATCAAAGAAGAACATTTCATGGCTTGTGGAAAGCCTACAAAAGCAAGACAACCAACTTGTTTTTTTCTAATGTTGTGTCGTGTGGCTTCTTTTGGAGAATCAATGTCTCTCGTAGATTCTACTGCGGAAACTCCTTGTTTAATCCCCGCAATGTTTTTCTGTGAGGCAATGGCATGGAATCTCTGGGGCGAGGAGATCGATGCGTGCTGTCTGTCTGCCTGCCTCTCTGTGTCGAGTTGCTTGCATTATGCTCGAGATCCATGGCGTTGCTCGCCGTGAATTCTTGCGAAGAACAAACCTTTGCTCCCGGACTTGTTGATGGGTGTTTGTATGATTCTCGTGGAAACACTACTAAACAATGGGGAATTTGAAAGCACAATCCAAGGATTCCCTATGATTGAGCTCACGTTCCACCCGTCTTTATCACTTGGACTGTTCAACAGCCAAAGTTTCTTCCATATTCCAAAGTTCTCTTCCATCTTTCTTGTCGATTTTTGGTACTCTAGAACTACCAACAATGTCGTGACATAAGCTGGTGCTATATTATAATTTTTCAAAAGTCATTATATACATATTTCAGAAGTTCCAAAATTGAATTTTTTTTCCCTTTTTTTCTTTCGAATCTTCTTTTGCCTGGCATATTCCCAAAATGTAAAGGACGAGAAAAAAACGGAGAATGAAGCTCGTTTTTTTTTTTCAGTTCAAATCGGGAATGAGCATGGATGGAGGCGTCGATCTGTGATGTAAAGGATCAGGGCCCCCAGGAACATATCGATCCGGGTGGTCGATTTGATGAACTTCGCGAACTTCACTGGATCGATTCACATTCACAAGTTTGCGATCATCACCCCCGTGGTGATTCTCAATTGCTACTGTTGCTGCTGCTGCTGCTGCTGCTGCTTGGTACTCGAGCATCTTTCTTCCCACGAGCTGATTGCTCTCCGGGTGATCCCTGCGTGGTCGCGGTGGGATCCTCTGGCAAGAAGAACTCGTTAGAGTCTCGAAGAGAAGGAAGAAAACTTTCAAATGCTTTCACAAACCTGCTGGTGGCGGAATCGCGTCCGGAAATTTGGCACATTTCTTGGGAAAGAAACGCAGCCGGGACAGGGGCGTGTCACCGCCAGCAGCTTCCTAGCCGAGATTCCCCGAGAATCGAAATCTAGAAATCACCAAAAACCAATCAATCAAGAACGAGATGACCCAAAAGAGCACACCTGTAGTCACCGAGAGGTAGAAACAACACACGAAAGCCATCAAGAACAGAGCGCTGTGGATCATCGCAGCGCGCGACATGGACGATCGATCCAGAAAAACCAGAAGAGGAAAAGGAATGATCGATCAAGAAAAACAGAGAAGCTCCAGTACTTTTGAGTCAGTCTTGGCCAGTCCACTCTCCCTTCTTCTTCTTCAACTTAACAAACATGACCAAATCTATGGAGCAATCTAACAGGCTTTATAGTAAAACACTGGAATTTGGGAACTCGTGACGAATACAGGGAAATAATTAAAATAAATACCCCAACTAATTCACTTTAAAAGCCTTTTTTTTTCCTTTAAACTGAATGTAAGATTAGGAAGGAACTGATTACCGACCGATATAGTTGGTCTAGATTAGTTCGAGTCCTATCAACCACACGCTCCAATCCATCATTCCAAGGGTTTTTAGTATTTCCAATTGCAGGGTGGCGGCAACTTAAGAGCCCTAAATCGGTGCATGCATGGTGGCGGTGACGAGACATTCCCTCATTTGGGGTGTGCGTGCCACCAGAGTTGATTTCCAAATGTGGCAACCCCCGGGTGCATCATTTGTACACTCCATGGTACATGGAGTATTTTTACTATGTCCAAGGTTCACACATTCCAGGCTTTAATAGCTTGGGTGCTAATATGATGGCCGCGAATATGTGTCCGGCCGTAAAGGAATAATTTCCATATCCGAAAATATCAATCCTATTACGCCTCATCATTCCCGTCCCTGGAATAATCACCCTTGATCACGGGAAGAAGAATCGGAGAATTTCTCGTTAGTCTTGCTCTGATACAAAGCTGCCAAGGCATAAAAGAATCCAATCAATCAGTTCTCTCAGAGAAAAGCTCTCGAGTCTCTCTCGCGCGCACAAATACGTACCTGTCGATTCTTTGGAACGGTGAAAACTTATCTGATAGTTGTTCTTTATTGAGTAGCGTTCTTGAACAAAAGTACTTCACTCTATTGTCCGGTGAGTTGCCCTGTGACGTAAGCATGATCAACTCTAAAGCACGAATCTTTCCATAAAGAAGGGATATAAATCATCACAGATGTGTGTGTGAGAGAGAGAGAGAGAGAGAGAGAGATTTCTGTGTGCTCGCCCAACAGCTAAGGATGGATTATTATCAATACTTACAGTTTCTGGAACACGATACTGGTTAGGAAACCTTGTTTGGCGTCTAATCTCTTTGATCGCTTCCCGGACAGGAATGTGATCTCCTGGACGACGATGCTCGCAGCGTATGCCATATTGACAAAGCTCGCGAGATCTTCAGTCGAATGCCGGGTCACTCACGGAACTCCATGCTGTCGGCTTACGGAAAGCCAAGTCTAGATCGCAGGCGCTTTTGGGTTGGATGCACGGGACGTGATCTGAGATCGGCCATGGAGCTCTATCGCTTGATGCCGGCATATGATCTTGCGCCGTGGACTGCAATGCTCTCATGACGTGCTCTTGCCGGGGAATGCGATGCTGTCTGCCTAATCTTCGCCACTTGAACGGGTCCATTCCATGCCAGAAACATTGTTTCCTGGGGGGCGATGATTGAAAGCCATGAAATTTTTTTTAAGATTCAATGCGAGATTCTATGGCGTGGCCTCCAATGCTTACAGCATATGCCCGGTTTGGGCATCTTCAAGTGGCAAAGATCATTTTTGATGTTTTGCATGAGAAGGGACGCAATGCAATGCTGGAAGCGTACTCAAATAACGAACGTGTTGGCGAGGCCGAGGAATTATTTTTTGTGGGTTTGCTCGTACACACCTTTCTTGGTTGCAGCATATGCCCGATATGGGTACGATGCCGCAGCGAGATGTTCGATGCTTGCTCGTAACGGCTACCATAAACTCTAGGAGATAATGCAGCAGCCTGTTGAGTCGAGCTTTGCTTCCGTGCCGAATGCTTGCAGCCACGCCAGGAATGTAGAGGGTGGCATGACTCTGGATTACGGATTTATCCCCACGAACCAGCAGTATGGATGCATGATCGATCTCCTGGGACGGCCTACGTTGGAGGTACCAAGAATGCTTTCGTTCCGGGTGGGAGTGATCCTGGCCTCGTGTTGCTTCCTTTGCGATCGCCCCGGGGAGTTCACCATATTCCCTGTTTGCAAACGCGTTCTCGATCACATAGACGAATCCCTCGATTTTGTGTTATTTGAGCACGCACTGAAGCGTCCTCCACGACACGACGTGTATATATAAGTGTGTATTTATATGGTTGTAACATCTATATAGTCTGCCTTTCCTTTGTTTACAGCATCAATCGTTGACCTTGTTATATAGCTGTATGTACTAAGGCAAGCTCAATATTGAGAGGAATACAGCTTCTGCCAACTCCAGGAGACTTTCAAATGTGGCAGAACTCCCTTTTGCAAACTTTTTCTGACCGTGAAAAATTCTCTTCCTCTTGTGAGGACGTAATGATTACAGCCTACACTGAAGGTGGAGCATGGATAACTTTCATCTATGGAATCAGAATCCAAATATCCCACAGAGTCGGTATCTGCATCTGAATATTCTAGAAAATGGAATCGGCTGCCATATTCGTCAAGGAAGAACGATATATATCAATCTCTAGGCCTAGACTCCATCACAATGTTATTTAGGATTTATGGCGGCACTGCGGCAAGGCGCTAGCAACCCTAGTTACGTTTTCCTCCTCGATTGCTAGAGCTGAGAGTGGATCGGAGCGAAGTATCAGCCATTGGGCAGTAGCTCTTGTGACTGCGATGAGATCTCCGGCCGGATCGTCAACAACGATTGTCGTCCAGGGCTTGCGAGACGGCGGACTCGGACTCACCATCGAGAGCTTGTTGAGAAGAATCGTGGCTTTTTTTATCACTGCTCAAGAGCTTGCTTTTATCCTCTCGAGAGAAGGATGGCCCCCTTCGCCAGCATTTGTTTCGTATCCCTCTGGTAAAGCACTGCCATGCATCCTTCTTTCTTTGTTACCTGATAAATGTGCGTTTGCCTTGTCTTCCATACGATCTCTCATGCTCATCGCAAACAAAGCTGGTTCCTGGTTTACCAGTGCCATTTGTTTCCTGAGCGCATTTCCATGCTCGAGAGATACGCAAAGCTGACGTTGCAAAACTCCACCTCTCCTCACATGTCTTCGTTTCCAGACATTTCTATGTCTAAAACTGCAGTTTTCTTCTTGAGTATCTTGAGGACCGATGCTTTTGCTGTCAAGCCATGAGCCACTGCTGGAGTTGCTGCTGTGGTCAGTGCTCACTCCACAGACACCAGAACGCTGTAGCAGATAAAAAAAATGCTAAAAGGTTATTCTTTTTGCTACCCATAGAAGTTCTAGAGTGCAAAGATGTAGGCTCCCTTGATTTTTTATAATATGTTTTATAATTATTTATATATAAATATATATACTATTATTATTATTGGATTTATTTTAATCCAAACCACACTCCTATAGGAGATGGAATGGTTAATGCTTCAAATCCAAATATGAGTGGCATTATCTACTTAGATACTTTGTATCACTTATTGAAAATTCACTCTAATTATGTGGCTAAGGTACTTTAGTGATGGAAGGTCGTGAGACTTGTGTTGGTTGCTGTGTTTTGAAATGTGATCCTAAAATCCCTAATAGTGGAAAAATAAGGAATAGTCCATTTACTTAGTAATGCGTATGGTGATAGTGGAAAGAAAAAAAATGGTCCTTTTACTTGGTAATAAGTATTGGTGATTAGTAGGATTTAGTGGATGGGCCTTTAAGCCCTAACTCAATATGAACACTATTGTGAATAAAGAAAGACTTGGGTAGGGATTGAAGAAGAAGTATTAGAGGATAGTGTTCCCCTATATCTTAAGATATCCTAAGAGTGGTTATAAAATGACCACCCCTAGAATGGATGGTTTGGTTCTAGAGAGACAAATTTGTTGTATAGGTGGTTTTATACTACTAATGAGATAATGAAAATAAATAAAGCTTTAGCATAAAAGGTTGGGATATTAGTAATACCTTTGGGTGTTTGCAATTGGATTTTGACACATAAAGCACTTCGACCAAGTGCAAAGGTAGTGTGGCCTTTGGGGACTTAGCAAGTACCTTAAGATAAAATGAGAACTTATGAAGGTTGTAAGTGAAACTCCTCTAAATAGATGAAAATGTAGTTAAGTGACCAAGGTAAAATGAAAATTTAATCACTTACATAATGTTGATATTCTTTCTTAAGCTCTTCTTTTTTTTTTTGCTCTCTTCTTTTGTTCCTAAAGAGCCTATTGTTTCACCATTAGTAGATTTTTTGGATGAGGATTTTATACCATTAATGATTACCATATTTGATGTTCAATAAAATAAAATGTAAAGTTGGATTTATCTTCTTTAAATGAATGAGCTATAAATCAAAAACTTCTTGATGAGTTTAACAAATTTGCATCACTTTTTAATAATTTGTCATTTTGGCATTTACATTCTTAATATCTCCTTAAGAATGACTTTTTTTTTAGTTTATATGAAGATTGATTCTAATGATCATTTACAACTAGTAGTGCTTTCAATCTTTATTCCACACTTCTTCCATATTTACTATAACTCTTATTTTAAGTAGGTATATAAGATATTGTCATGTGATTGAAAAGTTATGCAAGTTTTTCTATTGGCTAAAAATATAACATGATATCATTTAATATATGTATAGGTACATTTAGTGCCAAGCTTGTAAAAATTTCCTTTATGTTGCGGAAGAATAATAGAAGTCAATTGTAGTTTCCCATTTATTTAAGATGGTGGGGTTTGATCTTTTCAATAGTTGACTTTTAACAATGAGTATGCCATTATTATTTTTAACTAATTGATTTATTAAATGGAAGTCAATAGTTTTACTAATGTGTTTGTGAATGCTATAAGATATTTCTTCCTCAATTGAGTGGTGTTTCAACATTCTTTTCTTGTAGCATATATAATTTTCACCCTTTACTCTATGATGTTTTACCATAGGATAAACACAGAGTGAAAGCTTGAACACGTAAGCCAAAGGCAGCAGACCAAAGCATGGAATGACTTTTGAGTGTATAATCTAAGGAGCTAAAAGATAGAAGTATGAAGTAACTTTGGAACAATTCGAGAGTATCTAGCATCCCATTGTTAGAACCAACATGTAAAATAGAGCGAAATGGAGTCTGACACCATTTTAACATATTAGTGGCTTAATGTGAGAATATAGGTATATCACCAGCTAGTATGGTATAGAGCTTGGGTTTAAACTTAAACTAGACACAAAATAAAGATAAACGCATAAGTAGAAACTAGACTATACTTTAGGTTGATTAGCCATATCCAATCTACCCACTATCTTTATTATAAATTTAGAACCCACCTTTTATATGAAGCATGTTTTGGGCTTTCACACTAGAAGTTAATTTTTGGAATAATTATAAAAACTTACTAAATATAGAATAATGTTAGATTGCAAATCTAAACACAAGAATAATACTATTATGTTCAAAACAATCTCTACATTTCATAGATATGCCCAATTAGTAAATCTAGCCACTTTTCATAAATATCCAAGGAAACCAAACAAGATTAATATATAGAGCATGATAGTGAGGGTGTTTGGTAAACATAGTAACCTATCATGTAGCATTGGAGCTTAATACATGAGGGTTCTTATCACTAGCCAGTACAAGACATAATGAGATAGAAACTCCTTACCTAGCCAAGTATGTTTAACTAATAGTATGTTATGCTCATACAGTTTAAGTACACTTCAATATTTATTAACTCCACTAGCATAAGAGGGTTTGACAAAGAGTCCAACAATACCAATCTTGTTGTCATAACAATAAGAGAAGAATATTCAAAAAGACTCACCGATAAATAATTTTGATACCCATAATCTCATTCACAACAATCCTTGAGTGTGGACCACTTTTGAGCACATGAGCTAAAAAGTTCAGCTCATGAGTTGAGTTCAAATTTCAATTGTAATTTAATACAAATATTATAAACTTTAAAATATTAAGGTTGTGACAAATCTAATAATTTCACAACTCTTTACAAATTACATAGATAAAAATGTTCTAAAGGACTATTCTTGTTCTAACAATTTAAATATTAATTATATGCAATAATAGGGATGTTTGTTAGAACATAAAATAAGATATTTGTAGAAAAAGTAATCTTGTTACTTCTTTAAATCCATAATTTGTACTTTCTAGCAGTAAATGTCAAGTTTGTCAAAATTTAAAAATTATTAAATTTGAAATAAGATTTTATATAAGGCCATATAACCGTTTGAAAAGAAAAAACCAACTATTGATATGAGCTTATTGTATATAAAAAAGAGATTTATTTCTTCTCTAGAATATATTTTTGAGGGGTTTGCTATAGTATAGTATTTAAAATTTATGGATCTTCACTTGCACTTTTATTCAAAGAGAGGGAAATATACACAAATGTCTATAGGTTTTAATAATGGTAATTTTAGCTCTTGCAATCTTTCTTCTTAGAGTGGTAATTCAAGAGCTAAAAGTTGCAATAGTCATCTTATTGCACAACACAATCAAACCATACAAAAGAAAGAAAAAAAGGATAGTGAAGATAATGATTAAGAGTTGGAAATAAATGCAATGACAAAGGGTGCATCAAATTAAGTGAAAAAGAATACTCTCCTATTTGTTTTAGAAAATTGCAATTTTGTGACTTTCAAGAAATGCTTTATATGGTTTTTGTCTTTCAGTGGAAACAATAGCAATAATCAATATATATATGCTCTCACAACACATTATAACATCATACACCCAAAAGACTACTATAAAATATTTTATAAGATGCTAAAGACAAAAATAGAGACACATAAGTACTATGTGCAATATTTTGAAAAGAACACTTCTAAAGTATATGAAATGAAAAGTGAAATAAGAATTTTTTTTATTAATTATATAGAATATAATAGAATTACATTAATAGTCTTGGAAGATCTAATTAACCCAAAAGTCTTCTACAACTTAGTAATAGTAAAGCTTGCTTAGTGTATATGAATATCCACTTTAGGATCCTGGTGTAATATGTTGATGAAAATGTAGTACAAATATGCTTGCAAGGAGCATATACTTTTTCATGTTCCTCACATTTCATAAAGTCTAAACATATGCAAAAAAAAGGTCTTGAATGATAATTGTATATTCTTCACTTTTTGTTTTGACTATGTACTCCTTTACAAATGCAATGATGTACTTCATGAAGAGAATCTCACACTCAAGCATTTAAGCCAAGTTTATTTTACCATGTTTTTGCTTGGAGATAGTACCAATAAATTTAATTACCTTACTTTTTCTTGCTGGCCTCCTATGCATCTCTGGGGGAATAGTGTTGGTTTTGTCACTTATGTCTTCAACTCTCTTCTCAAAATTGAAACTAGATTTCTCAAAGTTTTCAATGCTAAGATGAGTATGGCTCCATTAGCAACTGACTATTTTTTAAATATTGCATTATATTTAATCACTATAATGTCTTCAAGCCACTTTATATGGTTAGCAATATAGCCAATACCATTTTGAAAATCTTACTTGCTTTCATTCCCCATAAAAGCATGAGGTTGAAATAGAAGTAGATTTGTCATTATAGATTTAGGCTCAGCATTTGCCCCTCAAAAGCATCCTTATACATCTTACATTAGATTTTGTTAGTATGTGGCCATTCCTTCGGCTCCACGCTATAGTGACTTCAATATGTTGTGATGCACTTTCTTCATCAACCATTTGAGGTTGCTTAGTTTGGAAGCAGTGTCTTGGAGTAGAATAGTATTCAACATCAGGACTGTGAGAGCTTTTCGCTCCAAGATCTGTGACAACATCTTCACTAGTAAAAAAAAAGTGATACTTTAAGTGAACAATCTTTATGTCACCAATAGAAGCCTAGGGAGTGTATTCCATAGATATGCTGTAGACCACTTCCTTCACTACAGTTGCTACTGTTCATGCTGATGGAGTCACTTTCTTCTTCATCCGATCATATAACATCTCAACCAAATGTTTTATTTTCATATATCTTCCTTCCTCAAATGCCAAGGCTTTTGAAGACTACTCTATAGCATGTATTAAATCTAATAGACATGCACGTATCATATAGATTCATCTTCCCTTTCCATGCCTTAAAGGAATGCCAACTCTAATACTTACTCTCTGAGAGATTCACAATTAGTGTGTATGCAAGATCTTCAAGTGGTTGATCTTAATGAAAAAAAATAATATTAAAAGGTAATAAAAAAAAAAGAGAAAAGAAAAACTAACCTAAAGAGAGTGATGTCCTCATTGGAATATCCTAACTTCTTACCACCCTAACCATGACTCAAGTTATGGTAGACAATTTATGTCCGTATGGTCATCTTCACACCACCACATTTGGATCTTGTTTGCTTTTGCCTCATTCACTTCTTCAAAAGGTGTAACATACCATTATTTGCACAACTCCTTACATGCTATGGAAATCTAGCTTGATAAGGTAGCAGTGTTGGTTTATGCTCTAAATATAATGGAACTCATAAGTCCTCTCACGACTTTTTAAAGGTTGACCATTCCAAAAAACTGCCTTGACGCCATTTTAATTAGCCCTAGGCCCATCTTCTATAAAACTACGAAAGTTGGCAAACTCACCAATCTGCTTTAGTATAATGTCAGAGAGGGACTTCCAAAATATTTCCTAGGCTATATGGTTTTGTACTTTAAACTCTGCTATTGCAATTGTCAAGTTGGGATATAGCCTATGAAAAGGGCAATGCTTAAGATAGTGAGAAAAATAATTATATCGGATAATACATATGACCTCCCATGGTTGTTCAACTTAATACTCACTCTATATGGTCAAAATATACCCATGCATTAACAAGGTCATTTGACCCAAACATATCCATTTGGAAAACAAGATCTACACCAAAGGTAGGGCCCATGATAAATATTTTGAAGACGAAAGGGTGCTTCTGCTCACTAATGATTTGATCTAGAAATAAACTCCCATGAATAAACTCATAGTTCAAAGATAGAGTTAATTTTTTTGTTGCATTTCCCCTCTCGAGATTCATATATCCAAGATTTATCCTAAATTAAACAAGATATAAGAGAGATATTATTGAAAAATATATAATATTATTTTACTACCTCCTGAGGCTAGTTACAGATTGCATGCATTATAGTAACTCCCACAAGCTAGCCTCATCCACTTGAGTCTTTTTGTAGCTCAGATCAAGTAGAAAATCCTTCAGCACTGTCTTTTGAATATGCTTCGGCGTTGCAAATGAGTTTCTCACAGTTTTTATCTACATTACATCTTTAAAATAGTTGATTGAACTTATGCATTAGATATGTGCATGTGCCAAAATATACTGTAGCTCTATCAACCTCTCCATCATGTGAAAGAAAGTAATACATCTTAGCCCTGCAAATGGCACAACACAATGGAGCATTCTTGCAAAATTGGTGTCATAGATGGGAGGATTGATTGTTGACCCTTACAAAAATATGGAATTTTTATTATGCTCTCGATTGCATGCATTATTCACACAATCTAAATACCCACCACAATGAGCTATGGACAATATGCCTTCGAAGTGCTAGATATGTGTGGCCTTAATCTTGCATTAGTTGTGGATATTTTATTTGGTCTTTATCCCCTTTTGTTTTGAGTTGACAAGAGTGTGAGACACAAATCCCTAAGCCCTAAAGTGGAGCCGAAAGGGTGCTACATGATAGTGGCTGAGGTGGAAGCCAAAAGAGCATAACACATTTGAACTAAAAGCTCTAACTGAGACAGTCGAGAGTGGGAGTGGAACTCCCAACAAAGTGCTTGAGGAACAAACACGAAGCAAGCAGTAAGTGAGTCTCTAGAAAAGGGACATAAGAGGATTAATATATGATATGTGGAAGTGTTGAGATGGAGTCCGAGATGGAGTCTAAAAAGGAGTCTAATATAAACCCGAGATGGAGTCTGATATAGAGTTTGATATGGACATGAGATAAGTCTGAGATGGAGTCCGAGATAGAGTTTGAGATGGATCTAAAATGGACCTAAGATAGAGTCTAAGATGCACCCAAAATGGAGTCCGAGATGGACTTGAGATGGAGTCCGAGATGGACTTGAGATAGAGCCCGAGATAGAGTCTAATGTCGAGTCCGAGATGGACCTGAGATAGAGTTTGTGAAAGAGACCAAGACCAAGACCAAGACCGAAACCGAGACCAAGATCAAGACTAAGATTGAATCCGAGTCTGAGTTCAAGTTCGAGTTCAAGGGTGAAAGCCTAAAGCGTTCATCTCCCAAACCTTAGGGGGTTTGGTGAGCACCAAACGTATAGTAGGGGGAGAACTCTAGTTGAGCCAGTTTGGCCAAAAAATGCCAGTGTGACCAAGGAATGCTATACCCCACGTGTTGGGTGATGATATATCCATTGAGGAGTCCAAGGCTAGAGTAAATATGGATATATAATCAGGGTAATTTAGTGAAGTGTTCAAGAGCCAGCTCTAGCTCCTCTAGGAAATCGAATAGTCAATGCTCCCAATCCAAGTGTGGATGGCACTACCTACTTAGATACCTGGCGTGGCTCATTAGAACCTTGCTCTAACCACATGGCTAAGGCACCGAAGGGTGGAAGGTGGCGAGAGTACCTACGAAATTTGCATACGAGCGTAGTGTTTCAAAATGTCGTCCTAATATCCTAGACTGTGGAAAGGAAGAGTAATCCTCTTGTGTGGTGACCAAGAAAGCGATCATATGGCAAGGAAGTCCTAAGGTCAATGGGATGTAGTGGTTAGGCCTTCAAGCCTTGACTCAGTGGCAGTGTTGGCGAATATAACCGTGGATGGAAAGGGATTTGGTAGAGGCTAAAAAAGGGATATTAGGGGAGGCTATTCCCCCATATCTACAGGCATTTTAAGGATGCTAAAGAATGGATCTGGGATAATCACTCATGGACAGGTTCAATTTTTGAGAGACAAGACTATGATATAGATGGTCTTAGACCACTAGTGTGATAAAGGTGAGTGCATATAGTCTTATTATAACGGGCTAATATATCGATGGTACCTTTGGGTGTCGATCATGGGATCGGACACATGGAGCATATGGATCAAATGCAAAGGTTGAGAGGTATAGATATCATTTTTGGGGTTAACAAGCCCCTAAGTCCAAAATAGAACTTATGGAGGTTGTGAGTGAGATTCTTTCATATGGTCAAAGATGTGGTGAAGTAATTAAAGTAGAATGGAAAAATTTAGTTGCTTATAAAGAGGTGGTAGTTCAAAGAAGATATTACCATTGTATGTGGATGGGAGCTCACTAATGGGTTTATGCCTAAGTTTACAAAGCATTTAACTCTTTTTATGTGAATAAATATACAAGAGCTTTATTATCTATCAATACTACAAACACTACACTATAAAGATAGTGATTCCACCTTTGCAAAGCATAAACAATTGAAGGTAACTCTTGTTCATACATGGAATATCAAAACTCCATAAGATTTAAAGTTTGACTTTCATATACAATAAGTTGTCTCTTTTACATGAAAACTCCCTCTAGTGTATAACCACTTGCATCACATGTCATTTTATAAGGTTTTGATGGATTAATAATGCATTAGAGTCTCACTCCATAATTGTTTCAATTCCACAAAACTATCCTTTTATGGCTTCTTCCACTCAAATAGCACATTTTTATGCTACAAACTTGCACTAGAAATATCAATAATAACTAGCCATACTAAAAAAATTATGTAACTCGATCACTAAAGTTAATGTATACTACTTTCTATTACAACCACCTTTCTTGAATTTGTCTTGACACCCTTAAATGTCATACTACTCCACCTCTAACTTTGCAAATTTATATTTACTTTTCTTCACATAAAGTTTTTCATCACATAGTAATAAAAGAACTTTATGCAAATGCAACTTATGCTCCATATTCTTGCTTAAAACAAGAATATCATTCAAAAAAATCTCTATAAACTTGTGAAGATAATATTTAAATACCTCCATCATCAACCAACTAAATATAGCTGGTGCATTCCTTAATTCAAATGGTATAACTATAAATTTAAAATGCTCAGAGCTCATGTTGAATGCCATCTTGGAAATAGATATGTCATCAATTGCAATCTAATAATATCCACTCCTTATATGTAATTTGATGATATCCACTCTTTATATTAATTTTGGTAAACACTTGGGTTTCACCAAACTTGTCTAAGGTATCATTTATATGTGGCATTAATATCTTATCCTTCACTATTTTTTTGTTCAAGGTATACATTGAGCCATCCTTCTTTACGAGCAAAATTAATGTGCCAAAAAGAAACTTACTTAGCTGAATAAATCCAAACTTAAGTAATTAAAATGCCAGATAGAGGTTGTTGCACTTTTTACTGTGTATGGAAGAACTCCTCATATTACTAGGGCATACTCTTCAATAAATTTTTCTAAAACAAAGTTGTCAACACTCTCACTATCTAATAAATTTTCACTAGACCACCACAAAATACACCCTCCAACATTAAAGTTGATACAGAAGTGTGCTTAATCTCCATTTTATTCCACACATAATTGAGTTGATGAGCAAGGATTAAAAGTCTCTTCATTCAACCAGAACAATTTTCCTTGTCATCCTCATGTTGCAAATTTTTGCAACTCTCCAGCTTACCATCGCTAAAAGATTAATAATTTTTTTTGCTCTACTACTTTTTCTTTAGTTATGGATAATAAACTTTGTAGTGTTCAATCTCACCACAATGGTATATAATTCTTCACAAAGAACTTCTATTTTTTTTACCCTTTCGCATCTAAAGTAGCCATCACAAACTTTAACTTTGTGATAGTTATTCCTATCTTTGTATTCACAGCAATCATTATAATGATTTCTGACTAAAGGACTTCTCAAATGCTTGTAAGACCTATGCTTATCATTGTCAAATATATCAAAGAGCACCTATAAACTCTTTATGGGTTGGGAGTAATGCAAATTTAATCAAGCGAGTAAGGTTTTTAATAGTGTTATTTTCCCTTGCTAAAAATGTCAAAGTTCCCTATGAGCATTCTTTATGTTATAGTGAGGGGAAAAACATAAATAATAAGCAACCTTAAACTCATCTATGGTAGACACTAGTGATTTCTTGTTCGCAATACGAAACTCCTTAAGTTAATTCCACCATTAAAGATTTGCATCACACAAAATCTTTAAAATAGCTATTAAAGCCTCTACATCTAGAGTTCCTTTACCAACCAAAAATTTCTTCATATTAGCTAGCCAAGCTAGACACTTGTTCACACCACTATCACTAGAAAAAGTTGAAATCTTGAATTAATCCACCAAGAAAGTCTTATTTGGAGCACCATCACTACTAATTTCAAGTCCCTCAACACACTTATGCCATACATTGCATTTTGCATGTTTTGCTAATTTTTTTTAGGGTTCCTAGTTTATTAACAATATCATAGATAGTCCAAACCTCTGTAACTCTATCAGCATCACCATTAGCACCACCATCAACAGTAAAATTCCAACATTCATCTTGGTTAACCATTGCAACCAACTCCTTTAATACTAATATTATGATCTTGTGCTAAATAACAAAGGCAAAGAGACTATGCTACACCTTCTTTTAAAGTTCCTCACCATTCAACCACCCCAAGCTGCCTTAAAAGCTCCACCACACCACCGCTCCACTGTGAGCCCCTTAAGTTAAAGAAAAAATGATGGAAACTTCGACTTATAGTCAAGCATAAAAATCTCTAGCTGTTAGGCATGGGTATAAATTTAGGGTAAAGCATTTTTTTTCAATAACTATTATTTAGGAAGTCAGCTTACCATTTTATTGATTTATGGCACATATTTTAATTATAAAATTATTCAAAAGTTGGCAACTCAACAGCTAGTTGATGGTTTAAATACTACTCCATCACCCTTTATATTTAAGCCACCTACTATTGAAAGTAAGCAACAATATCTTCCATTTCTAAAGGTGGCAACATATCAAGAGTCTTCTTGACCTTGGTCATTTTGGTATTTGTGAGGCTAAGATAAAGTTGACATTAGAAGTCATATATTATCACCATCATAGACAACTGTTGTCAAATTTTTAACAAGGAAAACTAAGGCTTTGTATGAGTTTAAACTTTATTGTGCCAAAGCTTTCAAGTATTTTCACTCAGATGGTTGTGAAGAGTATATGTTACAAGCTTTTCTGAATTATTAGATCCAACACTAATTCACTATAGTTTATACTCCACAGTACAATGAAGTAGTTGAGCATATGAATTGAACTTATTGAGACTAGATGTACTATGCCTTATGATGCTAGATTGCCTAAAAGTTTCTAAACTCTACAACACTAAGTTCTTACTACTACTGTAAAAGGATCAACCCTCTGTCAATTTCGTTGTATTGCCTATGCTAGTAAACTTTGGCTTAAGTTTGATTCAAAAATCTAGATATAGTTTTGATATTAAAAATTATTTCTTAAGCTAAATATTATTTTTGATGAGTAACATGTTTCTAAGAGTGGTGATATTTCTGGTCAACTATAGTCAACAGAGTCAAAATTCAAGTTAACCTGGATGCAATTGATGATGATTCGTGATGAATCAATGAATTTTGACTTTGTTGACTATAGTTGACCAGCAATATGACCTCCGCCGCACACCACATCTTCAAGGAGCGCAACTCCACTAATTGCCAATGAATTGGATGTTATGACACCTCAACTACCAACTCAGTAACATATTGCACCAAATCCCTATCTCCCCAAGGAATGGTAGGAAGCTGTTATCAGAGGTGGTCATATTATCTACAGTTGCAAAGGACATGGAAAACATCCTCAACTTGGGAAAAGTTGCAAACTTGGCAAAGGTGAAGATAAACTCAAGGACCCATCTCAACATAGGTGGTGCTTACCACATCTGTATGTGGCAACATTGACCTTAGACCAACTCGGCCATCTCAACTTCTTGTCTAATATTAATCTCGTGCCAACTTTCACGTAAATTTATTCATCGTGACAAAATTTGTAACAAAGATACAAAGATCTTGTCATGGAAAGCTTGTGCCAATTTTGTGATGGATGGGTTTGCGACGAGTCGGAGCGTTTCCCTCCGGCTCAACATTTATCATCTCGTTCTTGTCACCACGATTGATCGCGAGCGTGTGCGGAAATACCGATCCCTCACCAGCAGAGAGGGAATCCGGGGACAAAGATGGAGCTGGATGCCCATTCCTGATCAGTGCTTTCTGGCAGGCCAAAGACGAGGAGAGCTCTTGAGGCGGTGGAGAAGTGGGACCAGCGAAGCCATTGTAATGGGGATCACAGTAATCATCAAACATGGGACCGATGCTTTGTGGAGCCGGAGACGCACCGATTTGCCCCGCGTCGTCCTTCGCAATGCTGCCCTGGTACTGCTTTGGGTCGGATACGGTGCCGCTTGGAACTTCTCTTGGCTCATGCTTCACAAGCTCAGCGCCGGTTTGAAACAACTTTCTGGGCACTCCTCGCTCCTGATGGAGGCAAAATCGTTTAACACAGAGCCATTCCCTGGTTAGAAGAAAGAAAAGAGAGATTTATCATTGAAAGCCTTGCCTTGGGACCAAGATGAGAGCGATCGAGCGATGCAGTCGCAGTGGAAGCGGTCGCAATAGAAGCGCCCAGAAGCAGCATTGAGACGATACTGACAATCGTGAACATCTTTCTCCGGCCATGATCATCAGAAAGAGAATGAGAAGGAAAAAAAATCTCTCTAGCAAGCGGTGTTTAGCATGGCTGCTTGGAGAAAAGCCACTTGTGTGTGCTTCACGTCGATTATCTTCGACCATGGATTGATCTCAGTCGCTCAGGATAGTTTGGGAGAGCTCAAGATCTGATGAACAACATGCTGTTTCTCCCTCATGAGGCTCCAGCCAGAAGCTCCGTCGCCATATCCTTAGAGCAATGTTGTCCAAATTGCTATTACTTTAGGGATTCACGACCTTAAATACTCTCCGCTTGCTTCGGGGGTTTGGATCTTGCCCTAAGAAATCAGCATAAAGTTGACAAAGAATTCTTGAGTTCAGACTTGAATGCGCGTTCTGAATGCTGCCTGGGTTGTCCAGTCCAATTGCGCGTTCTGACATGTGGATAATGCTCCAGCGATATCAACGTGCATGCTACCGCTTTACAAATGTACTTCCAATGGATCCTAAGTTATATCTCAACCAGAACACGATCCATATAAAGAAGGATACAATAGAATTATGAAATCAAAGTTCTCTCCCGAGTACAAATCAATCATGGAGCTACCCAAAGTCCACTCAAAAATCACAATGCAGCTAAGTATGTACCAAGAACATAGAAAAGTGCAAGTGTGTATGTGTGTCTAGTGTGCGTGAGGAGAGAGCAAAAATTGAATGATATACCTGAGAGGTGGTACCACCACCATCACCACCAAAGAGAATTTCCATTTCCATCCATCTCCTCCCTGTGATCCATCCCCAAAATCTCCAAAAGAACCGGACACTACCAAAGAAGAGCAAAGCCCACAATCGAGCTCCCTAGCAGCAGTGTCGAGGCAAGAATTCGAGAAGCGCTGGATTGGTCCGAGGCAGATCCAGGCGACCTGGTGGATGCGGGAGTGGCAGCCGCGAGACCGGGAGCCGGGGCAAGGATCGGTGCTGGAGCCACTGGAACTGGCGCTGGAGCTGGGACCGTGCCTGGCGGAGGAGCTGGGGTGGGAGCTTGCGGAAGAACTCCATTGGGAGTGAGTGGCTTGTCCACCTCCACAATGCTGAGGTTGTAGCCGATCTGCTTGACGCTCTTGACGATGGTGGTGTTGGATCCGGACATGACGATGTCGAGGCCGGCCTTGGTGTTGGTGAGATTGGCCGTGCCGTCCTGCCCGGGGGCCTTGCCGGTGGTCTGGTAGAGCGACGTGATCTGCTGATCCTCGTTCTTCACGGCGGGATTGATGTACGTGAGGAAGATGTGGACGCGGATGATGTCGATGAGCTGCTTCTCAGTGGCGGTCTGGCCCAGGCTGCCGCGGAGCTGATCGATCTTGGAGTTGGGAATAACAGCGACGGTGATGGAGTTTCTGGTGTTGACGTCGCTGGCGAGGCCGGATTTCGTGAGCAAATCGTTGAACTCGGAGTAGTCGGGTTCTTTCTGGAGCTCCTCGGTGACGTTGAATGCCGCGGCGGTGGCCGCGACGGCGAGGAGAAGCGCCATAGCTAGCGGGATCTTCATCTTGCCGAAATCTGGGAAAAAGAAGAGCGCGGGGGTGAGAAATCCTCGAAATCTGGCCGGGGAATCACGAAATCTAAGCTACATTCTGGCTAGAACGCTGGAAGGGCTCCAGATCTAACCTGCATTGCTTGCAATGCAGGAGATTTGGAGGGATTTCCCAACAGCGAGAGATTACCAGATGCAAGGAGACCGGAATACCGATCGATGCGCGCCGCGGAGCCGAAGAGATCCAAGTGAAGCGATAGTGCAACCCCTGCTCCTGGCTATTAAAACCCCCAAGCTCAAGAACACACGCCCTAGAAATAATAAAGTAAAGCCGACGTGTCAATTACGCTGCCGACGTGGAGGCCGTTTACCCTGGCACGTCAGCGAATATTCGCGAATGTGTGGTGGGACGTCCACTTTGTAACCACCTAACGCTGGTGAGAATTTTTTCTCACTGGGCCAGGCTGGCATATGTTAGCTGGTCGTGACACATCCGCACGCCATTTCGACTGGGGCCCTTATATGGCGCCCTCACATTCTTTGGAGTGTCCATTCCATCCACCGGCCGCCGGGGTGAAAGGTATCGAACCGCGGACCTCTTTGCCTGGCCGGGGGATCGAGCCCGTGACCGGATCGAGAATCGACGGGCGGATGTGGTGGTGGAATCGGACGGCGATGTGGTGTGCCAGGTCACGCGCGTACTGCTCAATGCTGAGTGGAGACAAGCTGCGGGAGAGGGAGGAGGCCTAGGTAGAGGAGAGACTATGGCGGAGCACACGAGAGGTTCTAGGGTTTGATTTATTCGGGAATGGCGACGGCGAATGGCGATGCGTCGACGCTAGCGGCGGCGGCGGCGGCGGCCCCGGGCGCCATCGCCCCGGCCAGCGCCGAGGATGTGGCGCTCAAGAAGAACACGGATTGCGTCTACTTCCTGGCATCGCCGCTCACTTGCAAGAAGGTATTGCGATCGATCGGGGCGAGAGTAGAGGCTTTCTGCAGTTAGGGTTTAGTGTTTTTCTGGCTGCTGGCTGGCAGCAGCCAGATCTGCCGAGCTCGAGCTGACAGGCAGCGCGTGATTTGTTTTTGCAGGGGGAAGAATGCGAGTTTAGACACAGTGAGGCTGCGAGGATCAACCCCCGCGACTGCTGGTACTGGGTATCGGGGAGCTGCTTGAATCGGGATTGTCCATTTAGGCATCCGGTAAGAACTGTAGAGCTCTTGGCATCATAGCTTTAAGTGATTTTGTCCTTGTTGTTCTCTCCAGCCTTTGGAAGCTGGAAATCCGACTCCTGGACAGCAGCAGCCCGCGAGCAACAAAGGACGAACGCCGTGCTACTTTTTCATCCAAGGATACTGTGCGAAAGGCGATCGATGTCCCTTCTTGCACGGTGTTCCTAAGCCGACCACGACTGCTCCTCCAGAGCTCGAAGTTCCTCCAAGGTCGGAAGCTGCCATTCCATCTAAGCCGTCTTTGACAGCACAAAAGCCATCGGTGGACATACAACTGCAGGCAATAGCAGCAGTGCCGGAAGCGAGGCCAGCGCCACCTTCTCAAGTTGCAAAGCCAGCGGGAGTTTTTCAGGTTGCAAAGCCAGCGGCAGCAGCTACTCAGGTTGCAAAGCCGGCAGCTTCTCAGGTTGCGAAGCCAGCACCACCAACGCAAATAGCGAAGCCGGTTGTGAAGCCATCACCGCCAGCTCAAGTTGCGAAGCCAGCACCATCTCATGTTGATCGGTCCACTGGCTATACCCCGGCAGAGAATGTTGATCGGTACACGAGAGAGTCTACTGGTTACACTCCGGCGGAGAATGGCAACGGTGTAGCAGGCAGATCGAGAAGCGTTGCAGCTGAGCCGGAAGAGAGCGCGGAGCCTGTGTCGAGCACGCACGAGGACGATGATCTTCTCATGACGACTTCAAGAGCAGAGAATGGCACTCGAGACCCGGAAGAACGTTGGGAAGAGTCTTCGCCTGGGTTTGATGTGCTCGTAGACGACGGGCCAGAGGAGTCGGAGTTCCTCCACGGGAACAATGACGAAGCAGGCGATCGTTTCGACGACGACTACGAGTTTCAGTACTCCGAGATGTACAACCAGACTGGCGGATTCGAGTCGGGACCTCCACTATACGAGCGTGAAAGCTATGATCGCATCCGGCACGAGAACGGGAGGTTCGAGCAGGGGGAGTACACTGACTACGACGCTCCCTACGACCGGATGGACTTCGATCGTCCGCCGCTGCTGGACAACCCGGAGCGTGATTATTTCCGACAAACAAGACAGGTTCGGACACAGTCCATCAAGGAGAGGCTACGGTTCAACCATCAAGACCCACGGCCGTTTCTCGACAATGGTGATCTGCGAAACGTTCTCGAGCGGCGGCGGAGGCTGGATGTTTACCCGGGTCGAGAAGGCGATGACAGGTTTCCCAGGGAGTTTACAGACCGGGAGAGGCATCGCGACGACTTTTCCAGGGGTCGGGAGCGCGACAGGGCTCAGAACTACTTCCACCAGGCTAGACTTAACAGCAGCAGCGGCCGGAGATCATCGAGGGAGAGAAGCAACGAGCGCTTCCACCACCGGCATCCTCCTCCCGACGCTTTCATGTACAGGGGTGGTGGTCAGATCGATCGTAGGCCTGTGAAGGATGCGTCTCCGCCGGGCTACGAGGCGAGGAACTTTGGCCAGGGCTTCAGCCGAAGAACAGGCGGGGAGGAGCCATCGGACTTCGCGGCACCGAAGAGCCTGGCTCAGATCCGGGCCGAGAAGAGGAAGCTCGACGGGGAGGAGGTGGCGATGGTGAGCTCCTCCAAGCGCAGCTACATCTCCAGGGAGTCGAGGTTCCATGGCGGCGAGCTCAACGGTGGCGGGGACGATGGTGATCAACACTTTGAAGGTCCCAAGCCGCTCCACGAGATTCTCAAGGACAAGCGCAGGGAGGAATTCTCGCAGCTCCGGCGCCATGACGAGAGCGTGATCGTGGCGAGCGGTGAGCGAGAAGAGCGAGACAGCCGCGCCAATGGAGTGGCCAACCATCATGTACACGCTGACAAGATCACTACTACCACCGTGACTGCTCGAGAGGAGAGTGACGATGACGAAGACGATGACGACGACGATTTCGCGAAGAAGCTAGGTGGATACTTCTCGTAACTCTGATTTCTCTGATCGATCGAACAAAAAGGTCTGGATTGACACTTCGATGCGATCCTCTTCCTCTAATGGCTCTAAGCTAGCCACTGTTTTCTCAAGTTCCTGTTTAGACAGGACCCCGTCCTTGACGATGAACAGGCAGCTAGAAATCTTCCCGAGTTTTACCAGTGCTTGACGACAGTGGCTCCACTGGCAATCGCTCGCAAGTGCATATCTCGATCATGAATCCATCGGGGTCGTGGAAGAAGATCTGCTCCACTTCGATCCCTCGCTCCTGGACGATGCGTTTCTCGTATTTGATCCCAGCGTCTCCCAGCCTCTTCTGGACGAGAGCTAGATCCTCGCACTGGGCAATGTGGATGGATGTTACAAGAGAAGAGATTTCCTTTTTTTCTTTCGCATACCTGGAAGGAGATGTGATCGTCGCGAGGATTGATTGAGTGTTCTTGCGGAGGCCCCGCATTTTCTTGCTGGAGCAAATGAATTCCAATACCGTAGTTGTACAACCTGGACGATCAATCCATAGCGAAAAAAATCGATAGCGCAATCGATACAGGGTGGGAGAGGAGGGAGGAGGGATGCTCTTACCAGGCGCCGCGGACCTCGAGAGCGTTCGGGCGCTTGACGGGCACAAACCCTAATACATCGACGTAAAACTTCAGCGATTCTTGGATGTCGCGGCAGTTGCGCGAGAGATGATTCACGGAGGAGAGCGGCAACGGCTGTGGATTCTGGAGCGATTCCGCGCCGCCGCCGCCATGGGCGCTGCTCGCGTTTTGGATCATCGCTGAAGGAAACGAATGGAAACACAAAGCGCGTACGCTTCCGGGTAGAGAGAAACCCAACGTTGATATAACAAGTGGCGGCGGAGATCCACGTGTCTGACACGTGTCCACTTGCCGACTCATTGCTAGATTGTGATTTCCTTGTTGCTGCCGGGGTTTGAACCGGCGATCTTGTTGTCCTAGGGATTAGGGTTTGTGGGAAGAAGGGAAGAAATGGCGGTGCTGGTAGCGAAGAGGACGAGCGCGGAAGTGGAGATGGCGCACGGCTTCAAGGAGCATGCGACATGGAGTCCCTACGAGAACAATGGCGGGTTAGTGATCTTGGATCGCGCTTTGCTTCCTGTGGCGAGATTATCACGGATTTTCGCAGGACTTGCGTCGCGATTGCTGGATCGGATTATTGCATCGTCGCAGCTGACACGAGATTGTCGCTTGGCTACAGCATACTGACCAGAGGCCATTCTAAGCTGTTTAAGCTGTAAGTTTTTCTTTAGTGACTTTGGAAACAAAATGTGATTTTTCTTTCCTGTCTTTCGCAGCTCAGACACTGCGGTCATGGCCTCCTCTGGCTTCCAGGCGGATGTGAGAACTCTGCAAAAGAATCTAGAAGCCCGGCAAAAGGTTCGATCCTCTTTGTTTCCAGATTTTCGCCCTAGACCGCTGTCTTTTTTTTTGCTTCTCTTGAAACAGGGTTACTACCATCAGCACGGGAAACCAATGTCTTGCCCAGCGATGGCGCAGCTCCTGTCGAACACCCTCTATTACAAACGCTTCTTTCCATACTACAGTTTCAACGTTCTTGGTGGTCTAGACACCGAAGGTACGTGTGGAAGAGAGCATCAAAGTCTAAATCTTTGTGGAGGCTTGTAGGCAAGGGATGCGTCTACACTTATGACGCTGTTGGTTCTTACGAGCGGACAGGATATAGTACCCAGGGAAGCGGTGCAGAGTTGATAATGCCGATTCTGGATAACCAGCTCAAGTCTGCCAGTCCTCTCCTTTATCCTCCAAGGGTGACAAATCCTTTGCGATTCGTTCTTCTCTGTTGCTCACTGCCGGGAGTTTACAGGAAACGGCAACGCCCCTTACGGAACAAGAGGCTCTGGAAATTGTCAAGGACACTTTCGCTTCGGCTACCGAGCGCCAGATCTACACCGTTCGTATTGCTTTTTCTGGGTATCGCGAGCTTGAAACTCAACGCAAACTTGTGTGGTGTTGCAGGGAGATGGACTCGAGATTGTGGTCATCAACAAGGATGGAATACACAAGGAGTATTTAGACCTCAAGAAAGACTAGGCACTCTCTCTTTGCAGGAGCTATGTATAACGCCGATTCTTAGGACATATTTCATGGACAATTGTTTCATTTCCTCTCGTTCTCTCTCATCGGATTGATCACACTGAAAGAAAGTAAAATCTTATGATCGGAGCTCTATGTTGGACAATGGGGCAGCTGAGGAAATCGGTTGTGGTCTATACTAGTGCCTTAAGTGTCCCGTGCCTCCCAAGACTATCATTTTAGTAAGTCCATTGATCATCTTATATAACCTTCTTCAAGATTATTTTATGAATGCGACAAGATCACTCGGGCGCGAGGAATTCAATTCTGCCAGAGTGTTGACACATGCACTGTCAAATCCACCGTAATTCCTGAGTGTGAACTCCTCAAGGTTTCTTTTGGAGAACTTCAGTTCTCGGTTCCAATTCTCACGAGATATAAGTACCTTTGATATCTTTCTATCGACTTTGTGAATGAATGTGGACCACCTTCCCTTTGAGAGCAATAAGATATGCTCTACCTCGTTTGGCAGTGTATAGAGCTTTCCTGCCCATATTGAATGTCAAGAAACCTTGAAACATAGTTTGAAACGCTTGTGGAAATCCGATAGCATTTCACGATTCTAAAGATCAAATATACAAATTAGTGAATTTAAGGTAGTCAATAAAAGTGCGTTTATTTTGAAATTTAAAGAGAAAATGAATTTATCAGATATCTCGTGTTTCCAAAAGTAATGATATATATATAGTATACTTTTATTAATTAAAATGGGTATAAATATATAATTATTATTAATAATTAATAAAATAATAATATTGACAAATTTTAAAATTGTTATTGTAAAATTCCATCACTAAATTTACAATATTGTTAATATTTTGTTGTTTATAAATGTTTAAAATTATTTTATATAAAACTAATATTTTGTGTTTGTAATTTATAAAATTTTATATATAATTAAACATAAAAGTGAGATAAAGTGCATCTAAAAGAAATATAATAAATAATAAAATAAATGAAGGGGAAATGATAAATTTATATTTTAGCTTTAAATATACGCTAAACAAGTAATTTACAAATTATTTTATGCTAATATTTTAGTAATATAAGGTTAAGTATGTTTTTGGCTCTGTTATTTAATTAACTTACTTTTATATATTTTTATTTTGAACTCTAGCTTCCATATCAATATATATATATATATATATATATATATATATATATATATGTGAGGGCCAAGTGTACGGCTACGATGCCGTATACTAATATTAGCGTAGTGGATTTTGGTAGCCGTCGGATTGGTTTCAATCCGGACCACTCGCTCCTGTATATAAGCTAGGGTTTTTGGGTTAATTGATATGCACATTTCTGTATTCCCTTTCCATATTCCATGCACTCACATTGGTGGAGATGAGGGGCACCTTTGATTGTCCTTGGGGAGTGCTTGGATTTGGGATTTCGGTTTAGATCTAGCTTTTGCATCGTCTAGATCTAGCTTTTTGGGATTTCGGTTTAGATCTAGCTTTTGCATCGTCTAGATCCAGCTTTTTCCATTTCCTTTCTTTTGTTCTTTCCTTTTAGGATTTTGGTTTCGATCTAGCTTTTTGCATTGTCTAGATCTACCATTTCTTTCCAGCTTTTTTGTCATTTCTCTTCTTTTGCTCTTTCTTTTTCGTTCATCTTCATGGCCGATCCGCCATCTCCTCCTTTGACTCTAGAGCAGCAGTTGGTTCAATTGCTTGATGCTATGCGCTTGCAATTGAACAACCAAACTCAGTTGATGGCGGCGTTCACGGCACGTGGTACAACTCCTCCTGCTCTTGGTGCCAATCCTCGCGTTCGACCGGAGTTCTTTCACGGGAATCCTGGGGATGATGTGTACCATTGGTTCGATCACTTTACGGTGATTGCCACATATCATTCTTGGGATGATGCTCGACGATTGCGTGAGTTTCCCACGTGTCTCCAAGGGACGGCGTTGCAGTGGTACAATGGTTTAAGCGTAGCTACTCGTGGGGATTGGAGTGTTCTCCCGGACGTCTTCAAACGCGCCTTCGGACATGCCGATGATTGTGATGATGCTTTCCAACAATTGCATCGTCTTCGCCAAGGGCCATCGGAGTCGGTGATGCAATTTGGCGTTCGTTTCCGAAGTCTTTTGCTTCGTGCGGAGCCAAATATGTCGGAGCGGATCAAGTTAGGAATGTTGTGGCCAGCACTTCGTCAAGATCTTGTCGGACTTGTGCATGCACTTGCTCCTGCCACCCTTGACGATGCTCTTCGCTTGGCACAACGTTATGAGACGTCGCCTCTTCCACTTCTCGCTGCACGTCCTTCCGCTCCACTTCCTATGGGTGATGGTCCTGTTCCAATGGAGGTTGATGCTGCTGCTGCTCGAGTCCAAGGACAAGCGCGAGGACGTGGTCGTGGCCGTGATGTTTGCTGCTGGGTGTGTGATGAAGTTGGTCATACTTATCGGCGTTGCCGTCGTTTTCCGGATTGGCGACCTCCATTTCCTGGGTGGAGACCTTGGCGTCAGCAACGTCCCCTGGGTGCTGCTGTAGTGGAAGGTCTGGACACCTAGATGCATCCGGGAAACGAGGAGTCGCGCGAGTAACGGAGGGACCTTGCACGAATAAATCAGTGACCCCTCCATCTTTCTTTCGGGAGTATCATCAAGGGGTTCACTCGGCACCAGTTCATCCAGTGTTTACTTTCCAAGCTCGTTTTTATAACAAGAAGTCTCCTATTATTCTCTCCGTGTTGGTTGATACAGGTTCGAGTTTATCTTCTATTGCTCGACCTGTTGCCACACGTTGTCGTCTACACTTGCGTCGTGCGGCAGAACCAGTTTTCATTCTTTATGGCAACGGCCGTACACATGCATGTGCACGGGATGAGGTGGACCTGGTTGTGCGTGTGGGCAATCTCGAGCTTGAGTTGCAGTCGTTGCGGGTGGTGCCGAGTCAAGCTTTTGACCTCATTCTTGGTATGGATTGGTTGCAGCGCAATCATGCCAAGTGTGACTTTGAGGCTTCTCCCCTTTGTCTCATACTTTCTTATGTTTCATCCATTCCTCTCACTTCCATACCTCTTCGTCCCTCTACTTCTACCTCTGCTTCCATTACTTTTGTTTCCCCACTCTTTCCTTCTGTGTTTCCATCTTGTTCTGCTTTTCCCTTTTCCGATCCCTCCGACGATCTTTGTGTTGTAGCAGTTGACCGGCTCATGAAGGAGTATTCTGATCTCTTTGAATTTGACCTATTGTCTGGGGCCAAGATTGCCACACGTCATCCAATTCCAACCAGGGATGCTCGTCCAATCAAGGTTCTTGTTCGTCGTCGGTCACCTAAGGAGATCAAAATTTTACGAGCAAACGTCAAGGAAATGCTGGAAAAGGGTGTTATTCGGAAGTCACGGAGTCCTTGGGCATGTGAACCTCATCTTGTGACGAAGCCTGATGGGAGTATTTGTTTCTGCATCGACTATCGTCCGTTAAACTAAGTGACGATCCCAGATGTGTATCCTCTTCCTCACACTGCTGATCTCTTGGATCGTCTGGGACGGAGTCGTTGGTTCACCAAGCTAGATCTTGCTTCTGGGTATTGGCAAGTACCGATGGCCGAAGAAGATATTCCTAAGACTGCTTTTCGTACACCATTTGGTTTGTACGAGTTCTTGGTGATGCCGTTTGGTTTGAACAATGCTCCAGCAACTTTCCAGCGGATGATGGACGAGGTTCTTTGCGATATGCCGGAGGTGACTGCTGACTTCATTGATGATGTTTTGATCCACTCGGAGGGGACGTGGGAGGAGCACGTTCGTGATGTTTGTAAAGTGTTGGATCGGCTACGCGACGTTGGTTTAAAGCTGAAGCGGTCGAAGTGCGTGTTTGGGTCCAAGGACACAACTTATCTTGGGTACCGTATTTCTCGTGAGTGTTTGCAAGTTGATCCTGACAAACTTGTGGCTGTTCTAAAGTTCCCTACTCCGAAGTGTGTGAATGATATGCAGCGCTTTTTGGGTAAGGTGCAGTATCTTGGTCGTTTTGTGGATCATCTTTCCGATCGCACTACACCATTGCGAGCATTGCTGAAGTCATCAACGTCATCTTTCATCTAGTCTCCAGATTGTGAGCGGGCGTTCGTGGATCTCAAGGAGCTATTGACGACTCCTCCGGTTTTGGCATATCCTGACTACACTCGACCTTTTATTTTGCACGTGGATGCTTCTGACATTGGTCTTGGAGGTGTGTTGATGCAAGAGAGCTCGAGTGTGCCTGGTCAGCGCCATCCCATTGCATACATAAGCCGTACATTACAACCAGCGGAGATGAACTACTCCACGACGGAGAAGGAGTGTTTAGCAGCAGTCTGGGATTTTGAGAAACTTCATGCATATCTACATGGTTCTTGGACGTTACTTGAAGGTGACCATGCTGCTGTTACTTCATTATTGAAGCGGAAGAACCTGGTTGGTCGTACGGCTCGATGGGCTTTGAAGCTTCAGATATATGATTTCGATGTTGTTCATCGCCCAAGGAGTTCTATGGCTGATGCTGATGCCCTTTCTCGAGCTCCTCTTCCTTCTCCACTCACTTCTCATCATTCTAACGAACCTGTTGTTCCAGCATCTGTGGATTTTCTAGATGAGGATTCTGTGCCGTCGGCGGTTGCTGTCCTTGACGTTCAGTGTCCACAGGGTGCAGAGCAAGATCTACCTTCTCTTGAGGAGGTTCGCGAGGCTCAAAAGATTGAGCCATGGATTCGAAGGCTTCGAGATGGGTTTGAGAATCCTACATCACTTGCTGATGACTTGCCTTTCCGGCATTTACATTCTCAATATCGCCTTGAAGATGGCCTTCTTTATTTTGTGGGGACGGATCCTAATGATCATTTACGACTGGTGGTACCTTCGGTGTTTATTCCGCGGTTTCTCCATGCCTACCATGATTCTCCTGTTCTAGGTGGGCATATGGGACACCGTCGTGTCACCGAGAAGCTGCGCAGGTCTTTCTATTGGCCGGAGATGCGACGTGATATTATCCGGTATGTGCGTAGCTGCATTTGGTGCCAAGCTCGTAATACTCCCCCTTGTGCTGCGGAAGGACGGTTAGAGTCAATTGCAATTTCCCGTCCGTTTGAGTTGGTGGCGTTTGATCTTATGGGACCTTTTCCACGATCGACTGCTGGCAATGAGTATGTTATTATTGCTTCTGACTACTTGACTCGTTGGGTGGAAGTTGGTGCTCTTGCTAGCGCCTCTGCAACTGCTGTTGGATACTTCCTCCTCAATCGAGTGGTGTTCCAGCATTCCTGTCCAGAGCGGATTCTTTCGGATAATGGTCCTGCATTTATGGCTGAGGTATTTCATGTTTTGACATCTCGGTTGGGGATACGCCACACTTTTACGAGTGCTTATCATCCACAATCAGACGGTCTGGTGGAACGGCTCGTTCGGACATTCAAAGGGATGATTTCGAAGTATGTGAACTTTCAGCATTCGGATTGGGATGGTTATTTGCCGTCTCTTCGGTATGCCTATGTCACAGGGGTGCAGAGTTCTGTTGGTGCTTCACCATATAAACTTTTATATGGTCATGATCCAATATTACCAACAGAGTTGGGTTTACCTTCACGATTGCCACGAGCTCCTGATGCTAAGTCATGGGATCAGTATTTGACAAGCATTCTTCCACTTGTCCGAGCAGAGTCTGCCAAACACTTAGGCCGCGTACAAGTGGGACAACAACGGCGCTACAACTCCCATCATCGTCCACCTGTGGAGTACAAAGTGAATGATTTGGTGTTAGTTCGTTTTCCCCATCTTACGGTACGTGGTTTATCTAAGGGGCTCCTTGCACAGTGGAAAGGACCGTATCGGGTGTTGCGGCAAGTTGGACCGCAAGTTTATGAGGTTCGGCATGACGTTCAGCAAACCGATCCTCCGGAGATTGTGCATGTGCAGCGGTTAAAACGCTTCATACAAAGGGATCAGGAGCAGTTAATACCGTCTACAGATCCGCCGATGCCTCCTCCTGACGTTCCTCCAGATCCCGGCCTATCTACAAGAGAACCCTGATGGCCTTCCATTATTCCGAGAGGAGGGGATGATGTGAGGGCCAAGTGTACAGCTACGATGCCGTATACTAATATTAGCGTAGTGGATTTTGGTAGCCGTCGGATTGGTTTCAATCCGGACCACTCGCTCCTGTATATAAGCTAGGGTTTTTGGGTTAATTGATATGTACATTTCTGTATTCCCTTTTCATATTCCATGCACTCACACACACACACACACACACACATATATATATATATATATATATATATATATATATATATATATCTGTGTGTGTGTGTGTGTGTGTGTGTGTATATATATATATATGTATATATATGTAAGAGGGTGCACTCTTATTCATGGGCTTTTTCCTTTTATATTTGAACCTTTATAAATCATTTCTCAAGTTGTTTCCTTTAGTTGTTTACATTTACACTCCTATAACATATATATACTAAAGAGATGGTAAATAACTATTTTAATAAAAATTTATATATGTCATAATTATCTCCTTCAAGGTATTAACAAGCTGTTCTATCAAACCATTACTATGTGGATAATAAACAATGAGAAAAGTGGCATATTCCCAATTAATACATCAAGAGGGTTAGATAGCCTAAGCCATAATTTAACTCTTACTTGTGTTTCTGTCCTTGTTTTACTTCTAATTTAGGTCTAAGGCCAAGCATCTTTGTCTTTGCTATTTAGTATCAGATCAGAGTAATATCTAGAGTGAACTATAGTTTCAAAAAGTTACTATCATGGTATGTTTATGTCAGTAACTTCAATTTCAATAAGTGCTTCACTTGTTTATGCCTTTGAAATATATCAGATCCATTATTACAGTGGACCAGCTATAGAGGTGGTCTATTCTCTGTGGTAGAATTGTAGTACATCATATATATTATTCTGCCATATAAGTGATCTTGCTCTTGCTGTCATGCCACAATAGCTCCCTTTTTCTTAGTCTTCACAACAATTGCATATGAAACTTTTCTTCTTTGCCTTTGTTAAATGCATGAGGAAGCGTCAATAGTAGGATAGCTTCCCAAATAAGATGTTACTCTTGTAGTCGTTACTTCTTAGTAAGCTCATCCCATTATGATTTATATTGCTTTACTAAATGCCTGTGAATGTAAGATGTTAGAAATGCATCACCACTTCACTAATCCTTTCATCAAATTTTTATGGCCACTACCTTCTCAATTTTTTTCCTTTTCCATCATCTTTGCATATTGGAGAGCTGTATTTTCATCAATAAACCATTTTCTTTTCTGTTCATAGCAAAGTGCCCAGAAAATTGTTGCAAACCGGCACCATAGTTGTGAAGAGAAGTTCCAACTGAACCAAAGCAGTTCCAGGGCAGCATCACGAAGGTGTGTGAGGACAACGAGAGGCAAATCAGCTCATCTCCAGCTCAGCAAAGCTTTGATCCCTGTTTGCCACCGCCTCAAGAGCGATACAGCTTTGGCCTGCAGGAAAGCAATGATCTTGGACACTCCCTCTTCATCCCCGGATTCTCTGGAGGAATCCCTCGCTGCTGGGCCTGGTGAGGGATTGTTGTTTCAGCACATGCTCGGGTCGTGTTGGCAAGAAGAGATGATCGTCATTGAGCTGAAGAGGAATGTCCCGGGTGGTTCCAATCCCATCACTAGATTGAGATCCACAAAATTCGGCATGATCCACAAAAAGTTGAGATGGCCGAGCTGGTCTAAGGCGCCAGATTAAGGTTCTGGTCCGCAAGGGCGTGGGTTCAATCCCACTCTCAACACTGCTCAAATTGAAAGAATGGCCTGCTTCCGGATATCAGGCGGCAAAACTAAATAAAAGATCCAAGTAAATGCGATCTAAATCACGAACTCTTCCGTTTAATGCGGTTTAGACCCCAAGCTGCGATTCCTGCAAGGTTCTTCGTAGTAAACTCCCACCGCATCCAAATACTTCCCAGCTCTCCCGAAAAACCCCACAATTCTACCCGGCCCGCTCCGGAAAAAATTGCCGTGCATTTTCCCAAACGGGCCGTACTGCTTCCTCTCGTCGTTGCTTTTCCTGCGAGTGAAGAAGATGAGCGAATTGATCGTCTGGTCAAACGTCCCCGACACCTGAAAGAGATACTCGTCGGGAAAATCCAGAGCCACCTACATGACATGTACGAATTAGATAATATTGTCTACGGAATTAGACAATGTGAGTGCTCTTTCTTCTTTTTTGTTCTACCTGGACTTTGCCTCCTCCGTTGCCTCCGTGCTGGCCGCCAGTTATTCGAGAGCCGTCTTGATCGTAGCCGACTTTGATCATGTCGATCCGGTTGCCGTGCCTCAATTGGATCAGTCTGATCCCTCTCGACATTCCATCGCTGAATTCGTCGCCCGCTGCTCCACCCCACATAAAAGACTGGCTCCCATCTACTCTTGCCGGAACCTGCAATTGCAGTGCCAGATCCTTCAAAATCCCACAAAAACTTCAAAGTTTTGAGAGTTGCCCACCAGAATCAAGGCCAGGACCAATGCCGTCGTGATCCATGCCATCGTTTGTCCTCTTCGATCAAACAAAAGCTCGAGCCACAAGAGTCGTTTAAGTAGCTGGCGCATGTCTCTTTACCTCCTCGACCACAAAGCGTCGCTGTAATCACAGCTTAAGTTAACTATGATACTAGTATCTTTTGCCGTTGGCGGGAATATGCCATGTTTCGATAAACTTGCTGGTTAGAAGGAGAATATCCTACAGACTCGAAAACTGGTACGAGAATATTCTATGTTTCGGATACCCGCTTGTCAAAAAAAGAAGGGTGGCCGCGACCGTCAGCCGCCATTTCACAAGCCGCCAGCACACGCGCACTGGGCCCGTCGAGCCCGTCATCGCTTGACACCCGGAAGGGCCGATCTTATCCACAAAGCCAAATTTTATTAAGCCATGGCTTTCCCGCAATAGGTCGTCGAACCCTCGATCGCCACTCCGGGACCGAAGAAGAAGAGCGCCAAGAGGGAGTGCTCGGCTATGGCGCGATCCGGTGTTCTTCGGCGCTGCGCATCCGGCGTCGCGAATTGGAGGCGGCAGAGCATCGTCGCAGGTGCTAGTCTTAATCTCCCCTCTTTCTCCACGGCGGAGCAGGGATCTCCTCCTCTCGCACCCCGCCATGGCGCGGTGGCAAGATTTCTAGGTTTTCAACCCGGCGGCATTGCGCTGCGGAGGAATCTCTGCACGGGCACGACTCTTGGATCGGCCGCGGCGGAGGAATGCATCAATGCGGCTCCGGCGCCAGCGCCATACAGCCCCGCCACTGGCACGTATTCCAGCGCCCGCCCGCCGCTCAAGATGCCCGAGGATCCGTGCATGGACGTCACCACATTCGTGATGAGCGGCAAGGACAATCTCGCGGACAAGCCGGCGCTGATCGATGCGAAGACCGGCCACACCATGACTTACTCGCAGCTCCAGCACGCGATCTGCTCGGTGGAGCTGGGACTGGTCAGTATCGGTGTCCGTCAGGGAGATGTGGTGATGCTCGTGTCCCGGAACTCCGTCCACTATCCAGTGGCATTCCTGGCGACCACATCGGTGGGAGGAGTTCTCGCGACGCTCAATCCACTGACGTCGGCCGGGGAGGCGAAGAAACAGGCCGAGGCAGCGGGAGCTCGGTTCGTCATCGTGGAGGAGGAGTTCGTGGACAAGGTGGCGGAGCTCGGGGTGCCACTGGTGATCATCGAGAAGGGCGACAAGATCAAAGTTGGCTCCACGGAGGTTGCCTTTTCGGATCTCCTGGCGTCGGATCCTTCGTGCAGCAGCGCTCCGGAGACGAAGATCAGCCAGGACGATCCGGCTCTCGTGCTCTACTCTGCCGGAACTACAGGGCCGAGCAAAGGGGTGGTGCTAAGCCACAAGAACATCATCGCCCAGTTACTCCAGCTCTCGGTGCTCGGAGAGACGGACGCAGGGACGCATCTGTGCTGTCTGCCGATGTCTCATGTGTTTGGCTTGGTGGTGATCACGCTCCAGCAGTTGTACAGAGGAGCTACGGTGGTGGTGATGCCCAAGCTCGACATGAACGACGCTCCAAACTTGATCTCGGCTCACAAAGTCACTCACCTCTACGCGCTTCCTAACACCATCGCGGGCATTCTCAAGATAATGACGACAAGTACTTCCCCAGGTAGTTTTAGTTCTCTTCAACGTGTTCTGTGCGGTGGAGCTCCCCTGCGCAAGGAAGTGATCGAGGAGTTCTGCAAGCAAGTTCCCGATGCTTCCTTTGTTCAGGTAAGAGCTCGATCATTGTTTCTTACTCTTTCCTTCTTTGTTTGCTGATTTTTCGTTTCGTTATTTTCAGATTTATGGATTGACAGAGGCCACCGGAGCAGTGGCACTGAATAATCTGAAAGAAGATCAATTCCCAGACTCTGTCGGTACTCTTCTCTCTGGAATTGAGGCCAAGATCCTGAATGGCGATAAAGAGCCTTTGGGTCCAAATAACCAAGGAGAGCTTCATGTCCGTGGACCAAACGTCATGAAAGGTTCGTGGTGTTCTTCCTGTAACCACATCACTTGACTTTTCTCTCATCTCTCATCTCATCTTTTCCTTTCGATGCAGGCTACTTCAAAGGTGTTGACGAGACTTTGGATCAAGATGGTTGGCTGAGCACTGGCGACCTCGTGAGTTTCGACGAAGAAGGTAGAATGTTCGTCATTGATCGGATCAAGTACAAGTCTCACCAGGTATGTGTCTCCTTTTTGAGTTTAGAGAGCAGTAAGTCACGAGAGAGAATTCCCCGTTTCCTCAGGTTGCTCCAGTCGAGCTAGAAGCGATTTTGCTTTCCCACCCTTGCATAGTAGATGCTGCAGTTGTCCCGTAAGATTTCGAAATCTCCTCTTCCTCCCCGCGAGGCTCCCATGCATTGTCATTTCTCCAAGTTCCTGCTTCTGATGGTGATCTCTTTTTATCGTTTCTCTTGGCAGAGCTCCGGGTGAGGAGGCGGGGCAAGTTCCAGTAGCATTTGTTGTACAATCTCCGGATGGTAATCTCACCGAGAACCGAGTGAAGGAGTTCCTAGCTGAGAGAGTAAGTTCATGCTAATTCTTCTATGAGATTCTTCTTTGAGGATTCTAAGAGCTCTCTCTCTCTCTCTCTCGATTTTCTTCCAGGTTGCTCCATACAAGAAGGTACAACAAGTGTTATTCGTAGACGAGATTCCAAAGACAGGCTCGGGAAAAATTCTACGTGGGGATTTGCTCCAGAGACATTTGTGATAGAAATAAGGAAAGCTCCATCTATTTTTTTTGGTTATGAGCTTGAGCGTGGAAGAAAAACCCTAAGCTGGGTGCTACGTGATGGCGGGAGGAGGAGGATTGCGCTATGCCGACGGCGTCTACAGCAGCTCGCGCCCTCAAGTGGATCTCTCGCAAATTCGCAGCTCTAGCATCGCGCACTTTCTCTTCTCTTCCAAATCCCACGGTCAGCGCCCGGCGCTCATCGATTCTCCTTCCGGAGCGACAATGTCGGCCAGGGAGCTCGAGCATCGCGCAATATCGGTCGCCAAGGGGCTCCGGGGATTCGGCGTGCGCCAGGGCGATGTCGTGATGCTGCTCTCCCCGAATTCTCTCGAGTATCCAGTCGTCGTCCTGGGCGTGGCGATCCTCGGCGCCGTGGTCACGACCGTGAATCCGGTAAATACTTCCCGCGAGGTCGCCAAGCAAGCGGTGGATTCAGATTCCAAGTTTGTCGTGACTGTTGTAGCGCTGGCGGACAAGGTGACGGGATTGGGACTCCCCACTGTGCTCATCGATGGCGCCCCCGGCCTCCACAGGAGCAACAATTCGCAAGCTTCTCTCGGGGATTTGCTCGTGGACGAGGTGGATGGCTTCGCGTTTCCAGAGATTTCTCTCGGGGACCCGGCCGCGCTCTTGTATTCGTCCGGGACCACGGGGACGAGCAAAGGGGTGGTGCTCACGCACAGGAATCTCATCGCTGCCGCGGTGCTCCACGCAGCGTCGGGGCCAGATGTCGAGCCGGGCGAGGTCTATCTCTGCGTCATACCGATGTTTCACGTGTTTGGGCTCGTGATCGTCACGTGTACGCAGCTCAGCCGGGGTGTTCCCATCGTCGTCATGCCGTCGTTCGACTTTGAAGCCATGCTTGGAGCGATCCAGAGGTTTAAGATCACCCACGTACCGCTGGTGCCTCCGATTGTCATCGCGCTCGGCAAGTCCCCGGCCGTGAAAGCGTTTGATCTGTCGTCGCTGAGGGAGATTGGATCCGGGGCTGCTCCACTTGGGAGAGAAGTGATCAACGCGTGCCTCGAGAGATTTCCAGATGTCAAAGTCCGGCAGGTAAGCACACGCTCTTTTCTACGTTTTGGTCTGTTTGTTCAAATGGTTCTTTTTTTGCTTTGGTTCTTTTGTGTCAGGGGTATGGTTTGACGGAATCCACTGCTATTGCTTCTGTGGCAGACCCGGATGATCTAGAACACTATGGCTCCGCGGGACTTCTCTCATCAAACACGCTCGCGAAAGTGATTGACGTTGGAAGTGGACGTCCATTACCTCCAAATCAACAGGGAGAGATTTGGATTCATGGTCCGACGATCATGGATGGTAAACATCTTTGGTCTGTGTTTTATTCGCTTGTCTCTAGCTGTTGACCTGTGCAGAGTATTTAAACAATCCCAATGCCACGGCAGAGACCGTGGATGCCGAAGGCTGGCTGCACACTGGGGACCTGGGATACTTTGATGACAGTGGAAATCTCTACGTTGTGGATCGCATCAAAGAACTTATCAAGTACAAAGGCTTCCAGGTAAAGCACAGAGAAGGCGATTGATTATTTTATACATGTTTGGTGTTCTTGGCAGGTTGCGCCAGCAGAATTGGAAGCTTTGCTGTTGTCACACTCACAAGTTGTAGACGCCGCTGTTATACCGTAAGCAGGCAAAAGTTTTCTATAGTTTGATTGTTTATGGCTTTACCAGGTTTCCTGATGAAGAGGCGGGTCAAGTACCACTGGCTGTTATTGTTCGTAAGCAAGGATGCAGCCTGGACGGGCAGGGTGTCATGAAGTTTGTCTCCGACCAAGTATTGTGTCCAAATCCTTGTCTGCGATTCGCTTACACTTGTTTCTCTTGTTCTGTCAGGTGGCTCCCTACAAAAAAGTTCGCAAAGTGATGTTTATTGATGCGATTCCAAAGTCTGCATCCGGGAAAATCTTGAGGAGAGAGCTCGTCCAAATGACAATGCCCGTCTCAAAGCTGTGACTGCATTTTCTCTTCTGAACAAAAACGGGTATGAGGTGAGGATTTTTTGTCATTAACTGTATGTTTGTTTTGTCATAGGCTTCCAAGCTCTACAAGCTTCTTCCAGCCCAGCGGCATCCTAAAATTCTGGCTGTCTTTGTTTTTAAGTTGCTAGCAACGCGTCGAGCTTGCTGGAGAGAACTAATGTGGCGTTGCTTTCACTTGTTTTTGTCAGGCCCTCGTGACTTTTGGTGTTCTCCATGGCACAAACCAGCTTTCGTATGGAATGGCTGCCCTGAGCGAGGAGGAGAATTCGCGCTGCTATCAACTGGTTAAGGGGATACCCAGTTTACTAGCTAGATTTCGGGCTTGGAAACGGTGGCATCCATGAGCATGCTCGCCGTCAAGCAGTCCCGGGGCTTGCAGCGAAATCCCTCAGCAAATGTGCTTGCAAGCTCCTGCATGCTAGCGTTTTATTTATTTATTTATTTTTTTGACATACTTGAGCTGGCTTGACTAACACTTTTCCACGAATGAAGTGGAAACAAAGGTTGTCATTAATGTGGCAAGCTTAAACATTACAAGATTAATTGTCCACAGTTAAAGAATAAACAATAAAGCAAGAAAAATAATCAATTTTTTAATGATGGTAAATTAAATATTATGAAATTGCAAAATTTACAACATGAGGATGATGAGGAAGATTCTTTTGGTCCAAAGAACAAACTCTCAATCGTTATGTATAAAATAAAACAAAGGTTGAGGACATTTGTGTATTAACTTTAATGTTGGAGGGTGTATTATATGGTGGTATAAAATAAGACAAAGGTTGAGGACATTTGTGTATTAGCTTTAATGTTGGAGGGCGTATTATATGGTGGTCCAATATAAATTTTACTAGACAATAGGAGGAATAACAATTTTATTTCAGCAAAATTGTAAGAAGCATGGCTTCGTAGCCCTTTTCAAGGCATATAGCTCTCTATAAATCTATGGAATTTTATCCACTTGAACAATAGAAATAAATTTTAATCATTCAGTAGGTGTGTCACAGATTCTTTGCCCCATGACATGAGGACATAGTAAAAGCTGCAACTACCCTTATACAACATTTCAATATTTGCATAGAGGTTATAGATTGGCAAAACCACACTTCTAGAGATTTTATACCTCATGAAAATCTATTATATATATCTTTTCTTGGAAGGCAATTGTGAATCTAATGATAAAGTGGAGAATTAAGCACATTTCACTAAAGTATAATGGCATCAAGGATATGTGGTTTGGAAAAAGAGTTTACTCTCTACCCTTGATTACATCTTTAAAGTGAGTTTGCTATGATAAAAAAGCCACTTTCAAATTACTTACTATTTGTTCATGATTTAAGGGACTAAGCCACATGTGGGGGAGAACAATCTTGGATGTACTTAAGGAGTTTGTTAATGTCTTTCCATTTAAATTTTCACATGGATTGCCTCTATTATAGCTCTATTATATTGGATGGACTAGGGGTGGCCTATATTGTCCTTTCTATGTAATCGTTCATAGACTAAAGAAAAAAATTTGAGAAATGGTCCATAAGGGTTCTAATATAAAGGGAAATGACTTATAGATAAAAATGCACCGTTTTTTTCAATTGGTTAAAGATTTTAGAATTTTTGGGGTTAAGTGTCCTTGAGTTTAAATAATATTAACCTCTTAGAAAGTCCAAATTTATGAGCTTATATTTGGAATTAAAAAGGTATTAAGTTCAACTTTATTAGTCGGCTAGCGAAATCACACCATATATTTAAATTAACATTTGATAAGTTTAGTTTGCCTTTAGTTGGGCTCAATTTGTGGGGTAGGGTGTTAAGAAAGCAAGGCTCTCGAGAGAGTTATGGCTCTTAACTTCCATTCACGAGGGTGTAAACTTGTAGAGAAGCATAATAGATTATAAACAACCAAAGAGAGAGCAAGACTTTCGAGAGAGTTGTAGTGCATGTGATCATGGGATGAGATTTGAATGTACTGTCACCGTGGATCCTTGGAACCTTGGCGGATAAATGGGGATAAAATAGCCACTAAGGGCTCTCTCATAAAGTAATTATCCTTTTTCTAATTGGTTTAAAGGGAGAGAGATAGAGTGCATTACATATGGTATCAGAGCAAATAGTATGGGTTTGATTCCCATTGATTAGTGGCTACTTAAGAATATAATATACCCTTGAACAAGGTATATTTCTACCCCTAAATTTAAAATCATACGTATTAGGCATCCATGCGTATGTCCTTATTTTTGGTGGAACATCCACGGATGAAGGTATCAACTGTGGGATTGCGGTACAAGTGGATGACTAGTTGCCTCATATGGAATAGCTGGTTTGCATAATGGAAGAATTAATAAATTTAGTGCGGAAATAGAGGTGTTAATTCCCCTTGGCTCAGTAGAGGTTGTTACTCAATAGTCAATAGTCAATGAGGACATTAACATCTCTCGAGGGGGGGTAAGTGTAGCGCATATGATTATGGGATGAAATTTGGATATACTGTCACTGTGAATCCTTGGAACCTTGGGGGATAAATGGGGATAAAATAACCACTCCTTTTCTTTTATATTTGAACCCTTATAAACCATTTTTTAAGTTGTTCTTTTTGGTTGCTTATAATTTACTATACTTCCCTGCAAGTTCACGCCCTCATGAATGAAAACTAAGAGCTACAACTCTGTAATGCACCCTATCTTTCTCCCTTTAAGCCAACTAAAAAAAGGGCAATTACTTGATACCCTTGAGTCCTTAGGTTTAAATAATGGCTAGCTAGATGATATTTTGGGAAGTTTAAATTCAAAAATTTATAAAGGTGTAGAGTATGAGATTATGCTAGCACCAAGACAAGGTGAGCATAGACCACTCTTAAGCTAATGAGCTCAAGTATTAAGTTTCTGAGCTGAGCTCAAATTTTAAATATAGTTTAATACAAATGTTATAAAATTTCAAAATTTAAGTTCATGGTGAACCTAATTTTGTACTATATTTTAACATCTCTTTGCATTTTATATAATAAAAGTATTTTAGTAGAGACTTTATATCTAAGAATTTAAATATTTACCATATGTAAAAAAATCAAAATTTTAAATAAGATAGGATTTCTTGTAGAAAAGCTATCTTAAATCTATACTATATGCTTTATGACTTATAAATATCAAAGATTTATCTGTGAGGGCCAAGTGTACGATTATATACTAATATTAGCGTAGTGGGATTTTTGGTAGCTGTCAGATTGGTTTTAATCTGGACCATTCGCTCCTGTATATAAGCTAAGGTTTTTGGGCTAATTGATATACATATTTTCTATTTTCCCTTTCCATATTCCAAACACTCACATTGGTGGAGATGAGGGGCATCTTTGATTGTCCCTGAGGAGTGTTTGGATTTGGGATTTTAGTTTAGATCTCGTCCCTGCGCTCTATCCCATCGAAAACTTTTCTCGCCTGATCGATCCTCCCACATCTCAAGTACATGGCGATGAGAGTGTTCCCGAGAGGACCATCCAGTTGGATCTTCAAGGCAGCAATCTTTGCGAGCTTTTGCATTGTCTAGATCTAACTTTTTTCATTTCCTTTCTTTTGTTATTTCCTTTCAGGATTTTGGTTTAGATTTAGCTTTTTGCATTGTCTAGATCTACCATTTCCTTCTAGATATTTGTCATTTCTCTTCTTTTGCTCTTTCTTTTTCGTTCATCTTCATGGCAGATTAACAATCTCCTCTTTTGACTCTGGAGCAGCAATTGGTACAATTGCTTGATGTTATGCACTTGCAATTGAACAACCAAACTCAGTTGATGGTGGCGTCCATGGCACGTGGTACAGCTCCTCCTGCTCTTGGTGCCAATCCTTGCATTCGGCCGGAGTTCTTTCGCGGGAATCCTGGGGATGATGTATACTATTGGTTCGATCATTTCACGGTGATTGCCACATATTAGGATGATGGTTGACGTTTGCATGAGTTTCCCAAGGGACGGCATTGCAGTGGTACAATGGTTTGAGCGCAGCCACTCATGGGGATTGGAGTGTTCTCCCAGATATCTTCAAAGATGCCTTCAGACATGCCGACAACTGTGATGATGCCTTCCAACAATTGCATTGTCTTTGCAAAATGCCATCTAATGCAATTTGGCATTCATTTCAAAAGTTTTTTGCTTCGTGTGAAGCCAAATATGTTAGAGCGGATCAAGCTAAGAATGTTGTGGCCAACACTTCGTCAAGATTTTGTTGGACTTGTGCATGCACTTGCTCCTGCCACCCTTGACGATACTCTTCGCTTGGCACAACGTTATGAGACGTCGCATTTTCCACTTCTCGCTACACGTCCTTTAGCTCCACTTCCTATGGGTGATAGTCCTATTCCAATGGAGGTTGATGCTACTACTGCTCAAGTCTAAGGACAAGGGCGACGACGTGGTCATGGCCGTGATGTTCGCTGCTAAGCATGTGATGAAGTTGGTGATACTTATCAGCATTGTTGGTGTTTTCCAGATTAGTGACCTCCATTTCCTAGGTGGAGACCTTGGCATCAGAAACATCCCATTAGTGCTGCTGCAGTGGAAGGTTTAGACATCAAGATGTATCTGGGGAACGAGGAGTCATGCGAGTAACGGAGGGATCTTGCGCGAATAAGTCAGTGACCCCTTCATCTTTCTTTTGGGAGTATCATCAAGGGGTTCATTTGGCATCAGTTCATCTAGTGTTTACTTTCCAAGCTCGTTTTTATAACCAGAGGTCTCTTATTATTCTCTCCGTGTTTGTTGATACATATTTGAGTTTATCTTCTATTGCTCGACCTGTTGCCACACGTTGCTGTCTATACTTGCATCATGCAGTGGAACTAGTTTTCATTCTTTATGGCAACGGTAGTGCCCAAGGTGGCACGAAATAGGAAAGAGCATGATGGTGCCCTCGAGTAGAGAACTTCCTAGGAGGGGAAGTGTAGTTGCACAAAATGTCCAAGGCAAGGTGTCGGACACACCTAGGAAATTGACTTCAAGAAGCCAAAAGTAAGCGTTCCAAAGTGCAAAGGTAGATCAATGGAATCTGTGACTACTCAAGAATGAGTAGTGGAATTGATCTAGAGAGGGTGTCTCTAACCGGTTTAGCGAGAACTGAACCAATAAAAAGGAGCAACCCACCCCAGGTGGTCAAGTGAGTCTCTAAGTTGGAGAGACTATCCTCCTTGGAGGATGGGCAAGGCATGGTGAGCCTTTGGTGTCAAACCATTGACGAATAACGAGAAGGCATGGTGAGCCTTCAACGTAAAACCATTGACAAATATTGGCTAGGTGCCAAGGATGGAAATGGTAACACATGCGGGTGTTACTTTATAAAATGGTTTACCATACGATGAGGACATCGAACTTCGTCTATGGGTGGTGGAGTTGTGAGACACAAAATCCCTAGGCCCCAAAGTGGAGCCGGAAGGGCGCCACGTGGTAGTGGCCGAAGCAAAAGCCAAACGAGCGTAAAACGTTTGGACTAAAAAGCTCCGACTGGAAAGGTCGAGAGCGGGAGTGGAACTCCCAGCAAAGTGCTCGAGGAATGAGCACGAAGCAAGCCATAAGCGAGGCTCTAAAAAGGGACCCGAAAGGACCAACACATGACACGTGGAAGAGTCCGAGATGGACCCGAAGTGGAGTCCGATATGGAGTCTGAGATGGACCCGAGATGGAGTCCGAGATGGAGTCCGAGATGGACCCGAGATGGAGTCCGAGATGGACCGAGTGTAAGGAACCGACTCCCCGAGATGTCGTAGGCTAAAGGATCCCCAAAAGCTTGACCGAAATGACAAAGAGTTCATCGGATGGGACCAAGTCGAGGATCAAGTCCAAGACCGACTCTAGGACTGAGTTCGAGATAGAATCTAGAATCGAGTCCGAGACCAACTCGGGGACCGAGTTCAAGTCCGAGTTCGAGACCGAGTTCGAGACGGAGTCCGAGATCCGAAATCGGGTCTGAGACCGAGTCTGAGGTCGAGTCCGAGGTCGGGTCCGAGATCGGGTCTGAGATCGAGCCCGAGTCCGAGGTCGAGTCCGAGGTCGGGTCCGAGATCGAGCCCGAGATCGAGCCCGAGATCGAGTCCGAGACCGAATCCGAAGTCGGATCTGAAATCGGGTCCGAGATCAAGCTAGAGACTAAGTCCAAATACTAATACGGGTCAAGGGGTGAAAGCCCAAAGCGTGCGTCTCCCAGGGGGGGGGGGGGCTGCAGGGGGTTCCAAAAGTATAGTAGGGAGAGTGTGGGGGTTGGAGCCCAGTGGAGCCAGTTTGGCCTAGGAAGGCCAGACCCAGTGTTGGGTGATGAGCTGACCACTGGGAAGTCCAAGACTAGAGTGAACACGGACTGACAAGCGGGGTAGCTTGGTGAAGTGTTCAAGAGCCGACTCTAGTTCCCCCGGGAGATCGACTGGCCGATGCTCCCAGTCCAAGTGTGGATGGCACTACCTACTTGGATACCAGGCGTGGCTCAACGGACCCTCACTCTAAGCCCATGGCTAGAGCACCTAAAGGTGAAAGGCGGGGAGAGTACCCAGTTGGCTCACGTAAGGCCATGGTGTTCCGAAATGTTGTCCCAAAGGCCCAGACTGTGGAAAGGAAGAGGAGCAGTCCTCTGGGGTGGTGACCAAGGACACAGTCGTGTGGGGAGGAAGTCCCAGAGGACCGCGGGACTTAGTGGTCGGGCCTGTGGGCCTCGATCCAGTGGCAGTGTTAGCAAACACGGCCAGGGGCAGGAAGGGACTTGGTAGGAACTAACAAAGGGACTTTGGGGAAGGCAATTCCCCACGTCTGTGGGCATCCTAAGGATGCTAAGGTGTGGATCTAGGATGACCACTCGTGGACAGATGGCCTAGTCTTGGAGAGAGGGGATGGTGATGCAAGTGGTATTGGACCACTAGCGCAGCAAAGGTGAATGGGCATGGCCTTAGCGTAACGGGCCAAGACGTCAGTGGTACCTTTGGGTGTCGGTCTTGGGACCGGACACGTGGAGCACTTGGACCAGGTGCAAGTGTTGAGTGGTATGGATGCCATTCTTGGGGCTAGCAAGTCCCAAGTCCTGAATTGGACTGATGGAGGTTGTGAATGAGATTCCTCCAAGTGGTCGGATGTGTGGTTAAGTGACTAAAGTAGAATGGAAAATTTAGTCGCTTACACATTGCTTCTGCATAACATGGCAAATTATACCCCACATCATCGATCCACTTAATATACACAACCATGATGGAATTACTATAAGGAGAAATTTATACTTTATTATCACCTATTATGCAATGTCCCAAGAACACCTTTGAATACACTCTCCTTCTCTAGTGTAAAAACTACACACCCAGTCTCTTTAGCTGCTAGCACCATCAAACGAAAGCCTACTGTAGCATCAAGCACAATCCCCTTAGGAGGACAAAACAACTCTAGGAGGATTTGCATGGCCTTTGGTGAACGGTGTCAATAACCAGGGAACTCTATATGATGGTCCTCATTGATAACATTTGGGATGATATCTGTTGAGCTATCATTTCCTGGCAATGCCAAACTTGCACGCTCATCAGCTCATGTAATACTGTGACAGCAAGAGTAATGGTAGAGAGCATGGTAGTTCCATGCTAAAACCTACAAGGAAAAAAGGCAATCAATTTAAGATATGAAAAATAAGGAAATGCAAACCTTTTGGATTCGGCCACCTGCTCCTTTTGTTTCAATTGGGATGTTTGAGAGTAGGCAGCCTAATGCAAACTCAACCAATCTAGAGTCATCATTCTCCACCATCGTTGCAAGAAGACCTCCCCAAAATAAAGAACGGGGAAGAATGACTAGCATAATGCCCTCATATCGCAACACCTTGGATGCCACATCCACCACTTGAGAAATATGGTCCGGTCGAAGGATGTTCCAGGATGGAGTGTCACCTTGTAAAGGTGGTAACCCATCAGGCAGGGCAAAGAATGTGAGGTTGATGCCGAAAGTATTATTCATTCCCAATCCTTGCATCCATTGATGGAACATAGAAGACTCTCGGCTCACATTGTTGGAAAGCTGAAAGTAGTCCCCAATAACTATTTCCATATTGCCAACACTTTCCATAGGAGAAAGAGGGTGAACCTAAATAGTGTTCAAAACTAGGAAATATTAAAGTTAATACATGTTTTTTTTCATACATATTTATGTGAAGCCGATGAAGATAACTCCTGGAGGTCATCCTCTGTAACAGTGGAGAGGGATGGAAATAATGCATTTGTACGTCAACATATAGAGTGTTGGCTTGTTTCTCCAACATCTACAACCAAATTACAATAAGTAAGGTCATTGAAAATCAAGTTCTTACTCTCTTGGACGTCCTCACTATGGAGCTACCTTCGTACATTTCAAGTAGTCGGGGCTGGACGAGCAGCGGCAATAGAATCTAGGGAATGAGCAATTGCTGTAGGATGAGATGGGGCAAGAGAGTTTTCAGCCAGGTTCTCCACTCGTTCGCCTTCGGTCTGCTCAATATGAATCTCGTCCTTGTCTTGATGCATCTCCACTCCTTCCAAAAGTGCCTCTTCAATAAAGTAGAAACATAAGTTACTACTAGGAAATTTTACTCATCAAACCTGAATGACACTTGAGGTAGAGATCAAGATCAAAAGGTGACAATGGCATTTGCCTCCACAACTCCAAATACCATGGAAAAAGTTCTTGCTCCCGTGCAGTGGAACATTGGAACTCTAGCTCATATATGCCAAGTTTCTTCCCACCAGTTAAGAGCTTGAGAAAAACACTTGCTATGTACACTGGAGCACCTGGGCAATGATTTAAAAACCTACAAAAGAGTCATAATTAAATAAATAAGTCAATTTCTTGCAATATATCTATATGCCATGTGGCGTGAGAAAAATGGTTGGCCCGGCTGGTTCTTGAAATCCATAGAGCTTGAGCTGCCATCAGGAAGCCATCCATCCCCAAGCTCTTGAAAGGAAGCTCAAACATATTCTGGAAGTGTTATGCCGGTGCGGGGACTAGTGAGGAACTTCGTATCCCATACTTGAAGTAGCTCCTCAGCAGCAGCAATACTCTAAGTGATATAGAGCTTCTCCTTCATCACATTCTCAAGTTTGCTCTCCAACCTTTTATCATTGTTACGATGCCAAGTGTTGAGGAGTTCCAAGCGAGAGGTTTGTTCATTGAAGGAGAGCTGGCTTTTTTGCGATGTTATAGATCAATTCTTCAGGTGCTTTACCATTTCCTACAAGAACAAGGATTTCAAAGTGGAATGAGAAAGATAAAAGGGACTAACTTACTGCCATGAGAGCATATCTCTGCAATGCAATCCAACCAATCTTTATCGCAGCGAATGTCTGCAATCGCAAGTAGCTTCTTCACCTTTGATTTCTTTGAGTTCAAAATGTGCTGCTCAATTTGTTGTAGTTCAAGGTTCTTTTGCACTTCATCCGTCACTTGTGTAATCTTCAAATATGAGTTTTGCTCTGCCTTGACAATTGGCTAAAAGAAAAACTTGTGAGTAGAAAACACAAGTTCATGCAAGAAAAGGATACTTTTGCCCAGACCACAACCAAAAAATCCATAGGCACTTGATACCAAGTAAGCAACTCTTGGCCTTTACGTGCTACAAGCTTTGCTTAAACCACTTCCATAACTTCACGACTATATAGTATCTGGATTTCGTTGAAAAAAAGCATGCCAAGATATCAAAGGTGCTTGAAATTATGGACCAAGATATGTGCTTGGAAAGTAAATTGATTAAACCTATAATATAGTTGGTGAGAACAAAGGTTACAAGTAAAAGATTCTTACATGTTGATCTTGTGACATGCCAAGTTAAGCCTCACAACTTGGTTTCAATCCTGTGGCTCCACAAGTGTCACTAAAACACAAATATATCACTTGTCATCGTCATGGAACTTCTCTTGGATACACCTCCAAAACACAAGCCACCGGTGGTTTCCATCAATAATGAAGAACATCTGGCTTACAAAAGCTTGTGTCTCTTTGTGGCATGCCATTAAAGTATCAAACTCCTAAGATTTCCTTTGCCATATTTGATCCCAAGTATGCTCAATCTTGTGAGTAACCATGTCTATGCAATTTGTTCTGGGGAATGATGACAACACAATAAACAATCCAGTAGTGTGCCCAAATCCAACTTCTGTGAAAGAGGTGTAAATAGCCATGTTGAGGTCGTAGGCTGAGCACACCCAGTGACTTTGCTTAAGACGGCAAAGTGGAATCTCAAGATGTTGGGATCCTTTCCAAGCCATTTCACCTAACACCCTGCTGATAGTTTGTTCTTGAGCCTAGACAATAGTCTCGCATACTCGCTCATTCAAGATCGTGTCGGCCTCTAGCATAATTACCACCTCATTTTTGTGACCTTCAGGAGCAGCAACATGTCTGCCATTTCCACCACCAAAATCTGCCCCACCACCTATAGCATTGATAAAGGAAAAAGTTGGACGGAAGGAATATTTGGCAGCATAAGTTCAAACATCAAAATCCCAAACAGTTGGACTCAAGGTCCAACTGCCCAAGTTCCAACCCAACGACTCCAACTTCAGTTTCTCAGCGATCTCGGTTCGACACTCTACAGCAGCAACTCTACAACAGACTCGAACACCGAACGGGTATAAATGACCCGGAAGCGGTTACCAGGAGCAGTTGCCAGATGACAACATCTGTACTGCAGACACAAACCTGAAAGGACCATGGTGACAAGCACAGACACAGTTGCCAAGGACTTAGTATAAATAGGCTAGCTGTGAGAGTGAGAATTTTATCCCATCTCTACTCTGCACAAAAGAAAGCTTTGTAAAAGTTTTCTTTATCAACTGCTTGTGAGATTTGACTTCCTACTCTGTGTTCTGGGATCGACACCGAGATGCATTTAGTTTTCACTCAGTTTTACTTTCTATTGTGCAAGTGCATTCACTTGTTCTGGGTTTTTGTTGATTCTGTGGCCTGTGCCATCCTTGCCCACCTTTAGTTCTGTTGACGGCCAAGTTCTTAGTGCAGATTGAGGAGTTGTATGACCGGCCAATTGTGTAGCCTCTCTTTCTATTCTCGTCAGACTTGTAATCCGACTGGCGACCAAATACTCAATTGAGCCAACCATTTCGCGATTTCACCATTCCTTTTCCCTTTTCCCCTTTGTTTCCTTCTTTTCTCTGTAACACCCATTTTTCCATGATAACACATGGCGACCACGGTGGGATGGTTGTCACAGAATCTGCATTTTCTTTTTTTTAGTTTTCTCTTTCATGCATGCTGAAAAATTCCGGAAAAATCTCTTTTACTGATCAGTCGTTTTGAGAAATCAGCGAGGAAAGCCGAAGACCTGCGCAGAAGCCCGAGGAAGGAGCAGCGCAGAGAATTGGATAGGAGACATTTGTGACGGAGCATCACGAGCACCGTGACGAGCAGTTCCGATTGCGGAGTACCTGGTGGCAACGTGGAACGTTGTGTCTAGCAGTCCCCCTTACACGAAGAATTATGAGGTATGCGGGAAATACCTCATGAGGTAAAAGCTCGACAGGAAGACGAGCGAAAAGCGCGTTCGAAGAAGAGAGACGCGTTGAGAGAAGTTGAAGCTATCAAGCTCCGAGAGAGAAGGCGACTCGAGGAAGAGGAAGCCAAAGAGCGGGACAGGATAACTCAAGAACAAGCTCGGCTTGACCAAGAGCGAGCTCGGGGAAGAACCGAAACCGGGCAAACCCTAAAGAATATTCAGGATTCCAGAAGAGGGAGAGGACCGGTATACGAAAGGTACGAGCATAATAGTGAAGAAAGGGAGCCCACCGGAAGGAGGAGCTTCGTAGATCAATTTAAAGATTCATCTTCGGGGAGGATACTCAGCTCGGTTGGAAGTATCTTCGGGAGGAAGGACAAAGAGGCTGTCATCGACGAAGCCGAAGACGAAGGGGAGGATAGCGAAAAAAGAAGTGACAACACTGACAGAAGTCAGAAGAACCTTGACTTCGATCAGTACTTCCACGCATTAGGGAATCAACAGGTAGTACAACCCATGTTGGTTTCAATGGCAGGAACGTCCAACCCCGTCATCATGAAGAAGGCTCTTCCTCCTACCTTTCATGGAACGGAGAATGAAGACTATGAGCGGCACTTGAAGCAGTTCAATGCGGCATGTGCACTCAACAACGAGATAATGGATGTCGAGAAGATTGCACTGTTTCCTTTCACTTTGAAGGGAGATGCGGCAGAATGGTTCTACGCCTACGCCACCTTTGCTGCACTGTCTGACGACTTCAAAGGATACTACAAGAAGAAGTACGAGTGCCGTGATCCAGTGGTGAGATTGTAAGAGATCAACCAAGGGGGTACGGAGTTGGCAGAAGACTACGCCAGAAGGTTTAACAAAATCTATGGGAGGTGTGATGCCACCACTATTCCGGATGTTTTAGCTATGAACTGGTTTCTCAACGGACTTTGGTCTGAGATGCAGACTCCAATATGGCTAGAGGCACCCACCACATTGGACACTGCTCATGCGGCTGCAGAGAAAGTCGACAAGATACTGCGCAAAACAAGCAATGCACTCAGAAGGGAGCTTCGTACGAAAGGTGGTGTCGATCAGTCAGCTGACTTGGTCAAGAAATTGGAACGACAACTGAAAGATTTGGATATTCGACAGCCCAGAAGAAAGGATATATTCTGCTTCATCTGTAAAAATGAAGGGCACTATGCAAATGAGCGCAAAATCCCCAGATGTCAGATATGCAATCAAACAGGACATGGAGCAAGGAGCTGTCGATACTACGTAAGACCCGAACCAGCAGCTGCACAAGTGGAACCGAGCGATTACTGGCCGCAACAAGGTCAGCGGCAACAACCGTTCCCAAAAGATTACCCACGCATGATGAACCATCCGAGGCAACGTCAATGGTTCGAGCGACAACGACAACAGCAGTTCGAACAGCGCCCACGGCAACCTCAGCGACAGCAGAACCAAGATCATCAACAACTTCGACTTCCAGCCCCACCTCAACCCAAGCTCCTACCAGGACCAGGTTCGACTGCCCACATCACGTGCTACCGGTGTGGACAGAAAGGACACTATGCCACCACTTGCCCAAATGAGCAATAAAACAAAGGTAAAGCACCTCAACCTGCGGTGCGAGCGGTGGAAGTCCAGTCCGACATTGAGAGCGAGGATGGGATCGAGGTCGAGGCATATGCGGTCACGCATGCTCGAAAACGACAAGCCGTGGATGAGGATCGAGATTGGGAGAAAGAGAAGGCTACCGTCCGTAAGGTATCTCTCGAATTGAGGAATCTGCAGGAAAAGGTCGTGCAGCGATTGTCCCCGAAGAAGTCGGACATGCTGATTACGATCAAAGATGAACCAATGACCAGTGGTTCACAATTGGAGGAATTGCGACAGCAAGGCGATCCTCCGAATGAAGAACTGGGCGAAAGACTGGTGGAACTCATCATGGAGAGACCCGTCACGCTCACCATTGGAGAATTGATCAAAGTAGCACCCTACCTACGTGATCATCTGTACAACACGCCAGGTCGGCAAGTTAGACGATTGGCGGAGTTGGACGTTCACAAGGTTGAGGTTGAACCGGATTGGGACGAGGAGGTACCCAGCATCACCCTCAACATTGGGAGGATTGAGATCTGCAATGTTCCAATTGACGGCGGATCAGGTGTAAACATTATCACGGAAGAGGCGTACCGACAATATGGGCTGGGACCAGCGGATCCAGCACCCTTTTTGGTCCGAATGGCAGATCAAAGTAAGGTACGTCCAACAGGGATTCTCCGAGGGGTACAACTGAAGGTTGGAGGTTTCCACTATTCAACCAACCTAATTGTGTTGAGGATGAATAGTATGAAACACCCATACCAAATACTCCTCGGACGACCTTGGTTACGTCAGGCATGAGTCCTACATGACTGGGAAGCGAATGCCTTAACCATTCAAAAGAATCATCAGCGGTTACTGATATCCTTGAATCCAAAAACGTGACTACCAAAATCACATACCCCGCGCGACATTGAGGATTACGACTGGCAGTCCGGATTGAGCGACAAGGATGAGGACGCTCTGTTAAAATGTAATCCCGATCTTGTGCAGATTGCAGAAGCAGATCTGTACCAGACGACGGTGGATTCCACGGACGCCATGAAGAACTTGGGTCTCACAGAGAAGTTCATGAAACCAAGTGCGAAGAATGTGCGAGAAGAATCAGTGGAAAAACTGATTGAGCAACAAGACGAGACATTGGCGATGCATACGAACAAAGAGTTGGAGGAAATCGATTTGACCGATTCCTTGGAAGAGCCCAAGAAACTGAAGATCGCCAAAGTTCTACCAAGAGGATTTAAGGAGCAAGCATACCGACTACTACAACAGTACAAGGATGTTTTCGCATGGAACTATGGCGACCTCAAGGGAGTTCCACCAGAGCTCTGTACACATCGGATTGAACTTCTTCCAACCAGCACACCCAAATGTCAAGCACCATACCGAATGAATCCCACTTTTATGATGAAGGTAAAAGAGGTGGTCAACAAGCTTCTTCAAGTTGGGTTCATCTACTCAATTGAAAATGCACAGTGGCTGTCACCCATTGTCATCGTACCAAAAAAGAATGGCAAGCTGCACATCTGCATCAACTACAAGAAGCTGAATGACAACACGGTGAAGGACTTCCACCCAATCCCTTTTACAGAGGAGATTCTTGACTCTGTCGCTGGACATAAGATGTACAGCTTCTTGGATGGATTCTCCAGGTACAACCAGGTCTTGGTTGCACCAGAGGATCAACACAAGACAGTTTTCATTAGTCCATGGGGAGCATATGCCTACCGAGTTATGCCATTTGGTTTGTGCAACGCATTGTTCACATTCCAATGTTTAGTCTCGAAAACCTTCTGCGAATATCTTAGTACATTCATGAAGGTCTTCCTAGATGACTTCAGCATATACGGTAAACAACAGGAACACTTGGAGCATCTCGCCAAGTGTTTTGAGAGATGCCGACAACATTGCATTGCTCTTAACCCGGAGAAGTGCACTTTCTTTGTCAAGTCCGAAGTATTACTAGGACATGTCGTCTGCAAAGACGACACCCTCATCGACAACGACAAAGTTAAGGTAATCCAGACTTTGGAGCCTCCAACCAACATTGGAGAACTCCGACGGTTCCTCGGAAAGTTGGGTTATCACCACAGGTTCATCAAAGGGTATGCTACGATAGCAAAACCACTCACGGAACTACTCAAGAAGGATAACCCGTACGACTGGACAGACAAGTGTCAGCAGAGTTTTCAGTTCTTGAAGGCTGCCCTCATCAAAGCACCAATTCTCACGGTACCCAAGTGGAACCGCAAGTTCAACGTTCTCATAGACGCATCTCACATTGTGATTGGATGCGTGCTCACACAGACTCAAGATGACAGCAAGGACCGACCAATCTACTACGCCAGCAAGAGGTTGGCACCAGCGGAGTCCAAATACACGACCACCGAGAAGGAGTGTCTCGGAATGGTATATGCCGTCAAGAAGTTCTGCCACTATTTGTTGGCCAACCATGTTAAGTTCGTAGTTGATCACTAGGCACTACTCCATCTTCTCAACAAGCCGAATCCAACTAGAAGGTTGGCACGGTGGTTCTTACTCCTACAAGAATTCGACTTCGAGATCATCCATCGACCAGGATGATTGAACGAGCAAGCGGATCATCTCAGCAGAATTACTACGGGAGAACCACCAATAAGAATACCTGACGAGTTTCCGGACGCCTCATTGTTTCAGGTTCAGGTAATGCTTTATTTCGTTAAAGTGGAACTTATTCAGTAAAGTGGGACATTAATTAGCATGTGTCCACATGCCATTTCTTAGTACTTAATTAATATTTATTAATATTTCTATCAGTTTTTTAATTTAGTTTTTATATTTCACAATATTATAACACAAAATCATATGAAAAGTTTTTAATTTATAAATTATAAAGCTAAAACTTCAATTTTTTATTGTTGTTATAAAAATGGCATGTGGCCACACATAATGAAAAGTTCCACTTTAACGAAATAAAGCATGGTATACAAGCTGGATCCTGAAGACTTGATCGTCAACGTCCACAACTATCTCAAGACTGGGCAGATGCCCAACCACATTCAAACACGGGATGAGCGCAAGACCTTCCTACTTAAGTCTTGACCTTACTCTATCATTGGAGGAGTGCTCTATTGCCAAGGAAAGGACATGGTCCTATGCCAGTATGTTTCACCCGAGGAAACGAACTTCATCATTGAGGAAGCACATGAAGGATCACATGGAGGACACTTTGCTGCGCAAACAACTGGACAAAAGATTTTACAAGCCGGACTATGGTGGCCAACTTTGTTCAAAGATGTCACCAAATATTGTCGTCAGTGCGACATTTGTACGAGATACGTTGCAGCGCCTGCACAACAGGCTCAACCACTCCAACCCACAATGCCATTGGAGCTGTTTATGAAGTGGGGCATGGATTTCATGGGACCCATCAACCCTCCAAGCAGTCGCCGCAACTCCTACATTCTGGTCATCACCGACTACGTTACCAAGTGGGCTGAAGCTGTCGCATTACCTGACTGTAAGGCCTGACAAGTGGCAAACTTTCTCTACCAACACATCGTTACAAGGTATGGTGTACCGTTGGAAATCGTCAGCGACCGGGGTACACACTTCTTGAACAAGGTGATAAACCATCTCTTCACGGCGTACAACATCAAACAGAAGTTATCAACACCCTACTATCCTCAAGCGAATGGACAAGTGGAAGCCACCAACAAAATCCTGAAGACCATTCTGGCCAAAATCATTAACCAGTCCAGGAGGGACTGGGATGACAAACTAACCTCTGCTTTGTGGGCTTACCGCACTTCTTACAAAACAGCTACAGGACAAACACCGTTCCAACTCACATACGGACTGGAAGTGATTACACCCATCGAGTTCATTGTTCCCTCACCTCGAATTGCCATGGAGCATCAGCTTGGAGATGTTGAAGTTCTTCAGCACCGTCTCCAACAGCTCAAGGAGTTGGACGAGAAGCGCTTGGAAGCGTACTACCACATCCGCGCTATGCAGTCAAGGCAGAAGGCGTGGCATGATCGTGCAATGCGCAGTCATCAATGGGATCCTATCTGTGTTGGTGACTGGGTATATCACTACCAGGAGCTGACCAAGCTGCGATGTAACCCTCTGCTCTTACCGCCCAAGACGGACGGTCAGGTAAGTCTGGGAGAGCCTCTACCAGCGATAGATGAAGAGGAGTCCAAGTTGGAAAAGGAGCACGAGGAGTTGTGCCAACTCCGAGAGACCAATGCACGGTATGAGCAGTTTTTCAGCAACATGCTGCGCCCTCCTGTTCGCACCAAGGGACACTGAGAGGGGGAATTCACCTGGTACAAGCTCACTTCTATCAGGTCTATCAAGTTCCTTTTTGCTCGAACCTAAGAGAAATAAAGAAAACTATTTACATGAGAAAATTGCTTCACATAAAAATGAACAAAAAGTACAAAAGGAAGGCACATCGATCAAGCAGACAACACACTCTGAGGACGGAGTGTCATTTAAGTCTGGGAGCATGATAAAGGAAAAAGTCGGATGGAAGGAATATTCGGCAGTACAAGTTCAAACATCCAAATGCCGCTAAGTCCTAAACAGTTGGACTCAAGGTCCAACTGCCCAAGTTCCAACCCAACGACTCCAACTTCAGTTTCTCAGCGATCTCGGTTTGACACTCTACACTACAACAAACTCGAACACCGGACAGGTACAAATGACCCAGAAGTGGTTACCAGGAGCAGTTGCCAGATGACGACATCCGTACTACAGACACAAACTCGAAAGAACCATGGCAACAAGCACAGACACGGTTGCCAAGGACTTAGTATAAATAGGCTAGCTGTGAGAGTGAGAATTTTATCCCATCTAAGCTCTATTTCGTTAAAGTGGGAATTGTCATTATCCCACTTGTAAAACAAGGTTTCCAAACCTTTATATAGTATATAAATATAACAAAATTCAATTGCATTGAGGCACATGCCATTTTATTTTAAACAAGGAAATGTCTACTCAATCACTTCTCCTCCCCCTGCCACTGCTTCACCTCTCTCTTCTCCTTGTCATCGTCGTCCAATTTCTTTCCATCCTTTTAATATTGGCTCAGTTGCTCCGAGTCTAGGTGGAGCCCAAGTCCCCATTCAATCTTTACTTTCCCCTTATTAATAAAACAACTTCGTAGACTTCCAATAACATGCTGTAACACTTCTAGTATAATGCAAATCCTCTCAAAGAATTGTCTTTTAATATTAATACAATGGCATGGAACCCCATGCCATAATAAGTTACATTTTTAAATAAATACATGCCATCTCAGACTGTTATTTTTTGCCTCCAACGCCTATACAATAATCTTGGAATTTCATCACTCTCCACACTATCAGGATTTAAACCCAATAGTAATGCCATCTCTTCTCTAATACGTCCACGCTCATGTTCAGTGGTCGAAGAACCCATCCGGTTGAGCAGATTATGGAGATGCGGATAGTGCTTGGCTAGACAATATACATGCCATAAATGATGACTGGTGTCTGTCCGATCAAATGGCTTTTGATATACCGTTCCATCTGCCATTTGGTTGATTTCTGCAGCCACCTCCTGGACTGGCCGGTTCTCTATCACCATCGCTCCAAGCCGTTTTGCAAGGTCCCCCAGAACATACGGTTTCTTCTCCCTAGTTTCCATACTGCAAGAGATGGGGTGCACTGCATATGTGTGCGTGTTCGCTACAGTTTTAATCGGCGAGTCATCGATGATGAGGATTTCACTTGAGCTAGCAGTCCGGTTCATCACTACAACCTCTGGCTTGACGAAGATGGGCTTGCTACCCCTCACATAGACCATAGTCAAGCAATCCTCCTGCGTTAGGAGAAAGTCAAATGGTAATATTACTCGCGTCTGATCGTGCATCATCTGTAGCAACGTTAATGCATTGTGGCGCATCATGGATGTCCAAACTCCCAATTGCAAATTGAACCCGGCCCTCTGTTTTAAGTGTCGCATGGTCATTATTAGATCCCGCAGTTTCTCCCGTGTGATTAATGTGAATCTGTCTCTTTTGACCAACTTGCGACCGCAAGCTTTGGAGGGTGCAATGACATTCGAGGACGAGCCACGCTCATGGGAGAAAAGGACACCGTTCAGATCAAAAACGATACAGTACCTTCGCCGTGACTCTGAAATGAAATGCGTCAGCATAAAAAATGGTAAAAGGTTAGGAATGGATGTACTATTATTTACCTGATGGTTTGTCTTGTATGACCTTCCTCCGCTGCTCTTTGGCCACCTCAGGCTGGCCATCGTCGTCGTCGTTATTGTGATCGTCACCATTGTGAGGACCATCCAAGTCCTCTTCGTCCTCCTCTTCTTCGTCCTCCTCTTCTTTGTCCTCCTCTTCGTCCTTCTGCTCTTCCTGCTCATTATCTTTCTCTGGCTCCTCATCCCCCTCCTGCATTTCTTCCATAGGCTGCTCAGGCTGGATGGCTTGTTCTTCCAGGACCATCTTGGGAAAATCATCTGGCCGAGTCTCCATCTCAAAATACAAGACATCCATAGCCTGTTTTAGTGCGTGACCTAGGACCGTATCCTCACCCGACTGTCTTAACATGGTTTCTGCACGTTCTTGCACCCTTCGAAGACGACGAGATGAGAAAAACGTGGCCCTGACTTGAAAAGCATCCCTCATCCATTGTACCTCTCCATTGAGATTGGGGAAGGGGAGTCCACCATAGGAATCTGAGTCATGAGGTGGTGACTGCCTGCTTTCACTCAGCCCTTGATCTGCAATGAATGGCATGAGCACACACGCCATAACCGCGAGGCATTACCTATCATCTTTTCGTTGCCCTTCTTCCTTTTCGAATCAAACGCCTCTGATCCCGACGACTGTCCAACGTGCTTTCGCTTTTTATGACCACTGTCAGTTTGAGCTTGGCTGGTGCTTGCCTGTTTTGCTTTTGAAGAAGTTTCTCCTGCAAGGAATGGCATGAGACCACATGCCATTGCAAATATAATTTGTACCTCCTTTTTTCCTATTGCTTGTCTGTTTGTCCTTCTTCGATGCACCACCAGTGCGCTTTTCAGTCCTCATGTCTGAATATTCACAACGATCTATAATCAAAATGGCGTGAGGCCTCACGTGACCTTACCTTGTGCAGGTTGTGAGCTCGGCCCAACATGGGTATCTTCAACAGTAGCTGTTAATGCCATTTCAGCATCTGGGGGTGGCCACGCTCCTGCATACAGAGCTTGTGAGATAACATTTAAACTTAAAGTGTGTACTCACCAGGTTCGCAGAGAAGATACTGTTTTTCTTTGGCAACTGTAATTATATGCTCCATTGAAGTTACCTCTTCAATGGAGTTTGTCACCGCAACACATGGGACACCCTTGAGTAGTGCGGCTCGAAAGAATAGTCCGCTGCAGTTGTACTCGACAACGCATTTGCCCTTGGAGTCGGAAGCAGGTGACCCACCCGCTATTGCGTTGAAGACCCAGCTGAGCATTTCCCATGCTGCACCTGGAGCTTTCTTTGGATTCGAAAGCTCCATAGCCGTCTTCAGTTCCTCAGGCACGGGTAAATTGACCTCCCTCAGATCAATTCGATTGGCCTTGTCGAACGAAGCTGGGAAGTCACTCCAGTCCCACTCTGCTGCAGGACCAATAACAAGGGCGAGTGTGAAGATGCGGACATTCGTCGGTATCTTTTTCTTAGCCATTATCCCATGGATCTCCCGCATCTCCTTGCCTTTCAACCGAGCCTTCACCTCGTTCAAGGCCTTCCAGAACTTGTGATAGGATTCGGAGTCGTAGATCATATAGTGGACTGAAGATTCCACCTCCGCAAGTCCCACCATTAAGTCAATGATGGAGCTGACTTCGTCTGCATGAGTGATCTCCTCGTTTGTGAAGTCCATCACACAAAAGATGTTCTTGACCTACTCATCTCCGAGGGGAAACGATGCTCCTCCACCTTTGATCCTCATCCGAATTCAAGTATACCCGGTAAGGTTCTTGATAGGCCTCTGCTGCGGGGTCGAGCTGTTTCTGAAGCCGACGGTCGACATCAATCTTAATGAAATTTGGATACTGATCCAACTTCTCAGCTTTACTTTTCGTGGCATCCCGCAGCAGATCGATGAACTTGGGGGCCCCCTTCACGTACTCGTCGATGTCTTCATTTGACAACTCCAGCGCTTCCATCATCTCTTGCGTGGTGTCGATGCTCACCCTCTCCACGGCCACTTGCTCGAAGATCCAATCCTTCAATAGCGCACGAGCTCTCAGAGTCGTGCACAAGTCCTCGTATGTCACAATATGGCCGAGAGTCATTTTGGTCTTGTTGAAGATTACCTCACCACGTAGAAGAGCATTAGCCACTGTCAGAAGGTCGTCGTCGTCTAGAGACCGCGAGAAACGCAAGGCGTTGAGCTTCAAATCAATGGGCTTCCGGCCATCCTCCACACCCATTGAGTTTGGCAACTCCCCGTCATGGTACCTCCTCAGCACATCTACCCATTTGGCAAAAACAACTTTTGTCGCGAGTAGAATGTTATGGATGCTGAGTGTGTCATTGACCCCCAGTGTTTTCGAGAGAAGACTCGAGAATTCCTGCAATGGAAATGGCGTGAGGCCACATGCTATGCCACATGCAACGAGGCTTACCTGCCAGGCGCTAGTTGCTAGTGCACGTCCTTGTCCTGGTTTTTGTGGCTTCTTTAGTTGAACCCAGAGCTTCCGTGTTCGTGCCAATGTCTCGTGCAGACCCGATTTGTAGCACGTTTCTTGCTTGACATTCTGCGCGTGGAGATGTATATGATAGATCGGAGGGGCGAGTTGCCTTTTATCAGGCGGACAACTCTTGTCTTGAAGACTTTCTTCACCTCCTCGCCCACCATAATATCCACAACTATCTCTTGCATTGCCAAGCTAGAATGCTGCCTGGAGACGGCATAGAACCGGATGTTCTGATCGTCCAACACCTTCCTATTGATCAAGTCTAGAAACCTCGTCTCGCCCTTCATTGTTCGGTAGTAGGGGATCACGTCTGCGATGTCGGGTGTTACTGGACTTGCCAGCATCTTCTGCTTCAGTTTCTCCACCCACTCATCAGATACTAGCCTGTGGTTGTATTTGCTTTGGATGTCGATACGGCTCACGTCGATTGTATATACTTTGTTGGAATAGTAACAAGTACTATTATCTGCGACGATTTTTGCTGCCTCTTCTTGCTCTTTCTGCTCTTTGCGGCTCTTCTTTTTGGTGGGTGTAGTGTTCGAACCCGAGGCAATGGCATCACTGAGTAGCTTTTTTTTTGGAGCAGGAGAGTCGGACGTTGGCTTGAGCTTGACCACCCTTTTCTGCTTCGAGGTAGTTTCCAGATCGACCCCCTTCCCCTTTGCTTCGCGAACTGGAGTCACTCTCAACGGCTCAATGTTGGAATATAGTTTTTGAACATCGCCGTAGGTGAGGTTCGTGGATTCCATGTGATCTTCATAGACCCGCAGCGTCTTTGAAATTGTGGGCCTCCTGGACAACCTCTCCCTAGCTCCCTCTAGGAATTCCTCATAGCCACTGCCCCCCTCCGGGAAGCCGCTAGGATGTGCAAGGTGGATCTTGAAGGCAGACGCTATCTCTACCACAAGTGCCAGTCCATATTCTTGCATGGAACTGCATAGAGTGTCTGTCACTTGGATGAGGATCCCCATGCATACTTTTCTCCCACCATCTGTGTTGTACAGCCTCAGATCCTCGCCTTCCATCCCGAAAGTCCAACTGGTGAGCTCCTCCCCCTTCTCTGCATCCACATTGACAGTGGCTGGAAGAAGAACGCAATTCCTCGCCTGTTCAGAAATGCACAACAATTAGAGCTGACAGATGAAAAGCTAGTAGCTGGAAATAACGTGAGGCCACACGCCATTCACCACTGCATCAGATGTCTTGAGGCTGCATCCTAAGATGGCGTGAGGCTACACGCCATCTGTAACCGGACTGCACTCGAGAGCCCAATCGGTGCATGCCAATGTTGCTACTGAATGGCATGTGGCCTCATGCCATTTTCTACTTGGCCTAAAAGACTTACCATTTGAAGCCGAATGGAGGCGTGACAACCGGACTCGCTGGCGAATGTGCACTGTGTGTGCAGCGGATCGTAGCAGCAAGGCTACTCTGCCACTTACAGTTGGAGAGTGGCGCTGAAATCTCCCGGGACGCCAAGTGGGCTGCGTGTGGGTGGCGGAGTGGGCGGCGGAGTTGGCGGCGAAGTTACAAACTGGGTGTGTCTTAAAGTGGACGCCGATGCACACGAGCGCGATGCGAGCGCGAGTGTGATGCAAGCGCGAGTGGACGCCGATGCACACGAGAAACCTGTAGAGAAGTGGGAGCGCGAGTGGGAGCGTGATGCGAGCGCGAGTGGGAGCGCGATGCGAGCGCGAGTGGGAGCGCGATGCGAGCGCGAGTACGAAGCAAAATGCAAAACCTAACCTCACACGTGCGAAATGTCACGACGGTTGGTAATCCCGCCACGTCATCATTTCTCGGACTTGGGCGCCACCATTAATTTCTGGATCGGCGCGCGCATGCGTGAAATCCAAAAGAAATCCGCAACGTCATCATTCCTCGGACTGCATGCACGCGAAATCCAAAAGAAAGATCATGATTGGGATATCATTTAATACCCTCGCTATATTTATACCATGCATGATTGGATATTCCAAAGCATCTTGTATTTCCAAAAATGCCAGATGTTCAGCTAAATAAATTGTCAGAGGATTTGATGTGACGTTCAAGCATGTGGGCTCATGCAATTTTGATCCCAAAAAATGCACCAAAAAATGCTCGGCGTCATCTGGCGTTATCTCTTGAATGGCGTGGGGCCGCATGCCATTTTCAGGAGCACATAGGAGTATATTCCTAGAATATTCTGACACGCGCGAGATTGTTTTGAGTTTCCTGGAGATCCAACCGTTAGATTGCAACTAGATTTTACAGAATGGTATACAATGTCCTTCTTGATGACCCTGCAAAGAAGCATCTCGATCAGACACCACATGAGACCACACGAGCCTTACAATGTTTCAGGGGCATTTGCCATAGATCCGACCGTTATTTTGCTCCAAGATTCTACAGTTTGGTGTGCATTGACCTTTCCATCGACACTGCAAAGGGACATCACAATCAGATGCGGGATCACAAGAAACCAACTTCACTAACTCTGGTTTCACCAAGATCTACGTAAGGAGTTATGAAATGAAAGGACCCTCTCTATTGAAATGTGTTTATGGTCCTAGGGGCATTGTGACATATCCAAGGATTTTGTATCAAGTTCTGTATTTGCATGTTTATCAAGCTACTGAATTGCTAAACCCTAAACCCTAAACATGTGGCAAATGCTGCGTGAAGAAAGATGCCCTTTCTGGGCAAATGCTGTAAGAGGCAGATGCCGAGCAGATGTATCTCAGGCTAATGAAGGGGACAAACGAAAGCTAGCTATAAATATGATGGGATGCAAATAGATTACTAGGCTGGTCCTGCGAAAATCAAAAACCATAATTGAAAACATTGAAAATGCAAAAAGAAAGGTTTATAATATTTTTGAATTTTAAGCAACCAAAGGAATGTAAGTAGGGCATTTGTTTGTAAGTTTAAAAATGCCTCAATCACTTAAATTCCCAAGTAAATAAAGCTGTTTCTATTTTTGGTACAGGTAAACTTTATAGCGTGTGGGCTCATGCAATTTTGAACCCAAAAATGCACCAAAAAATGCTCGACTAGCATTATTCTTTGAATGGCATGTGGCCTTATATTGCCATAAATGGACGTACACACACAGCATAATTATTCCTTTACACGGCGAATAATCTTGGCGCGGATCGTTGACATGGCATGGCAAAGTTCGAATCACTGACATGGCACAGCTGGATCGAGGCAAGGACATGATGTGACAAAGTTCAACCTCCAACAGCAAAGTCTAGAAGCTACTCAGTTTGAAATTTGTCAGAGGAATCATAAGATCTGGTTTGTCAAAGGATTTGATGTGACGTTCAAGCGTGTGTTATTTTTGAATTCTCGAACTCATTCCTAGGTCTATCATTTTTGTGCACCATGTTCTTGGTTCCGCTGAGCGCAGTGAGCGCTGCTTGTGTAAGCGGCGTTGTGAGCTGTGGTTTATGCGTCTACAAGCGGTTGCAGCATTGCGAGCGCCATTGCAAGCGGTAGTTTATGCGAGTGGCAGTTTGTGCGAGCGGCGCTATGAGCAGTTGCGGTGTTGCGAGCGGCGCTACGAGTAGTTGCGGTGTTGCGAGCGGCGCTACGAGTAGTTGCGGTGTTGCAAGCGGCACTGTCTTTGGTGTGGCTACCGCTTCCTCTTGATATTCGGCACTTGTGCTTCCTGGTATGTTCACCATGGAATGGTTTAGGACCACATTTAGAAATGGCATAAGGCCACATGCCATCTTGGGCCCTTGCAATTTCATGGCTAGCGTATTGTCATGTATGTTTTTACTTGCCTGCAGCTGTGTGTATATCAAGATGGCATGAGGCCTCATGCCAATTTTGTGAATGTGAAATTTCACGTGGGTGTCAATAGCATGTTTGAATAATGGCATGTGGCCTCATGCTATTTGGTATGTTATGATTTAGGCCATTCTCCAATCATTTTTTGTATGGTCTTAACTTCTTTTCTGCACTTTCAGAATGGCCTTCAAGGTTGGGGAAAAGGTTTACATTTTGAATGGTGGGAAGAGAGTTGCAAAAGGGACCCTTGTGTCTATGGATCGGAACTTTGTTATACACTGTCAAAGGCTTGGGGAAGGCAATGCTGCTGTATCAGTAGAGACTGTCTTCGATGGGAATGTGGTTGCTATTGAACGAGGAGAGATGGTCGTCGGGGTAAATGTTGTTGTTGCCTTGAAAAATCTGCAGAAGAAAGCAGATGTTGGGGACAGCGCAAGTGCGACGCATGTTCCCTCCGTGGATCTTAAGAACCGTGCTACATGGATTCAGGCAAAGGTGTTTCTAAACAACCCTGAGGGGGAGGTGGTAGCTGAGGGCTTAGCCACAGTTGTCGATCCAAGAGATGCGGTTGCTAATCAAGAATTGGGCTGGGATGATATCGGAGTTGCGATTTTAGAGGTTGTTGACACAGAAGAAAATAATCTGACTATTGGAAGCATTGTGCGGTGGAAATTGAGGCATTTAGTGTTTGAGAATGTGAAGGATTCACAATCAAACACCACTACAACTGATGACAGAACATCTCTTCATGGGAAAAGAAAGTACACCTTCCTACAGTGCAGCCAAAGGGATCTGAGCAACGAACCAAAAAGGCAGAAAATGGCGATGGAGGTTCGAATGGTCTCGACAGTTGCTTGTTGCAAGAGGAGGTGCTGTCAACATGCTGATTGGGATGCTATTGAAGAGGAGAGAGCAAGATACAAGACATTGTCCTGGAAGGCAGCTCGCAATTTTGTGTATGAGGCATTACGGTCATCTGTTGATGCTTCAGAACATCAGGTGGGGGGCATGGTCTTCCAGAGGGGTTTGGTCTGCATGAAGGCATGGAGAATCATTTATGGAGTCCCTCGAAGCACATTTTACAGAATCAAAACTGAGTTCGAGGAACAAAGGGTTCAACAGGCAGTCCATGGGAACGACGGTACGCACAAAACCAGGGGTCATGTTGTATATGGAGAGGCAATCTTCAAGAGGTTTGTCGAGACATGTAGCGAGCAGCAACCACATAAAACCCGCCTCTTGGAAGATGGAACACGAGACACTCAACGAGTTCTCCCTTCTATGTATACCAAGGGGGCCATATTGGAAGATGTGAATCGGGAACTCCAGAGTAATGGCTACAGGAAGCTGAGCCAATCTAGATTTAGTAGATTGTGGAGCAACAGGTTCAGGGATGTGAGTATAGGAAAGTACTCCAGCTTTTCAAAGTGTGACGAGTGCACTGCTATCAAAATGGACCAGAAAAAGACGTGCTTACCTCGACTCAATCCTGCCCCCAAGGCAATCTCTTCATCCATGCAGCTGCCTGTGTCTCTGTTTGGCATAATCGCTCATGGGCATGGTGCCCAGAACTATGGGAACTTCTTTGTACCTCTATGGGGTGGCGGGGGTGCAAACATGATGATTGCGTCCCTAGCAAAACACTTAAGGTCTCTGCAAAGTGCGCAGACTGAGCTGAACGGCCAACCCTTGCATAAGGCCCTTGTCGATCGAACCCCATACAAGGTTCAGCTGGAGGAGGAGCAAAGGCTTGCAGTATCGCGTGGGGCCCCATGCCATCCTAGTGAATATGTTGGCCGTCAGATTGTAGGGTTATCACGTGAGGCCTCATGCCATTCCGACGAGGCTGGTCGCCCGGTGAATGCACAGCCTCATCCAAACGAAGCAGAATCTCAAGGAAGTTCTTGCGGCCGATGTGGCCTTCCACCCCATCTTCTGCTCCAAACAGACAATGCTGGCAGTGAGAACAAAAACATGTACGTCTTCGCGTACTTGGCGATGCTTGTTGCCAAAGGCATATTTGAAACGGTTACACTTGGCTTTCTCATGGTTGGGCACACTCATGAAGACGTCGATGCCATGTTCAGTCACCTGGCAGAGTCCCTCCGGCGATCCAATGTCCTCACCCTCCCACAACTCTACGATGAATTCCAAAATTGCATCAAAGGCACTGTTGAAGCTGCACTTGTGACAGAGGTTCCAGACTTTAAGGGGTTTGTAAGAGGCTACATCAGGGACGGATCCGAAATGCTGATTTGCCACTCCAAGCCTCTTCAGTTTCATTTCAGCATGCGTGACGATGCTCCAGTGATGAGGTACAAGATGAGAGAATGGGACACAGTGTGGCTGCCAGTGGATGGCATTGAACTCTTCAAGAGAGATCCCATAACTGGGGAACCTATGATTCCTCAGGGTTCCCCACGGCCGATGCACCCGGATGGACTCAAAGACCAGGAAAGTATAGTGGCCGGGATTAGACAGCATATTGCCTTCTGGAAGAGGGGGTTGGTGTTTGGTGGAGAATCCTATTTTAAGAGGTGCAAGCCTTTGCTCGAATACTGGGAGAAGATTATATCTGCTATCCAAAATGGGCCGGTTGTATATGAAGAATTGGAAGAGTCCTTTTGGCCAGAACCCAGAGCACTAGATAGTAGCGGAACAATGTCCTCTGGAAATGCAGTGACAGATAACAATGTTGAGGATCACTATTGTGGGCCGAGGAACAAGAAGCCGGATTCAGCATTCAATCCAGTACAGGTCTGCAAAGGAATGGTCGTGCTTGTCAGACCCAGTAATAAAAAACAAATGATATGGGTGGGGCGCTGCATCACTGATGCAGAGGAGGACGCGGAAACTAACTCCTTCAATGTAACTGTGGAGTGGTTCAAGCCAAGTTCTGGATATACGAAAGATTGCCTAGAAAAGAGATGGGTGCTGAATCCAAGGGATCCCAGCATGAGCATATCGGTGGATAATGTTGTGCATGGTTGGATGCGGAAGCAGAGTGCCACCATCACCTTGCCAGACCATGCAAGAGATGCAGCAAGAGCATTCATAACCCGGGTTCAAGGTGAGATTCATTAATATTCCTTTACTAAGTTTCTAATGTATTTTATTTCAAGGTGAACAATCCGAATCTGAATCAGAGGAGGCGTGATGGCATGTGGCCCTTTGCACTAGTATATCTTAATACCGGTCTGAGAAATAGAATGGCATGTGCTCTCAGGCCTTTTACTAAATCACCTTTGAAAGAAATGCAAGCCTCTATGTCGTAAAAAAAAGGTACTAGAGAAATTCCTTAATAATATGAATGTTATTTAGTTTCATGAAAATACACTAAGGGTCAAATGAGTTAAATGACTTCTCCAGACTAGCAATGCCTCTTGCTACACCTTCACAATTAGATTCGTTAGAAAAAGATAACATTGAATAATATCTAAATGTTCTCACCATTAAGTTATATGTCTGGCTAATAGGAATGACATTCATCTTGGAAAGCTCACCACACGCTCAATGAACAAACAAATAGTGTGTGCGCGCATGCCATCGCTCTTCTTTAGCTTCAGATTTGGCTTGTTCACCTTGACAATGAGATTTATTATACAACCAGATGGACTCAGTCTGGACACAAAGTCACCGCGCTAGTCACCATGCCCCAGATATGTCTAGCCCCTGGACAAAAAACATATAATTTCACGTCATTTTCAAATACTTGAAAATTTGTACCTAGTCCCATTTTACTGAATAAATCCCACTTTAACGAAATAGAGCTTATCTCTACTCTTCACAATGGAAAGCTCTATAAAACTTTTCTTTATCAACTGCTTGTGAGATTTGACTTCCTACTCTGTGTTCTGGGATCGACACCAAGATGCATTTAGTTTTCACTTAGTTTTACTTTCTGTTGTGCCAGTGCATTCACTTGTTCTTGGTTTTTGTTGATTCTGTGGTCTGTGCCATTCTTGCCCACCTTCAGTTCTGTTGACGGCCAAGTTCTTAGTGCGGATCGAGGAGTTGTATGACCGGCCAATTGTGTAGCCTCTCTTTCTATTCTTGTCGGACTTGTAATCTGACTGGCAACCAAATACTCAATTGAGCCAACCATTTCACGATTTCACCATTCTAACCCCTTTTCCCCTTTATTTCCTTCTTTTCTCCGTAATACCTGTTTTTCCATGATAACAAGCACCTTGTGCTTCATTTCTGCCACCAAGTTCCACACCACCACCTATGGCACTACCACCAGTAGATTCTCCTATGCTATAGCTAGCTTCTGCATTTCCACGCTCTCTAGAACCATCTAGCTCCTGCATGCTAACACCTGGATCAGGATCAACCATTACTTGGATCTGGACACCACTGCTCCCACCATGGTCTTCCTCCAAGGCAACGCTTTGAACTTGTGAGGTGTCCCTAGTGAATCTAGCATAACGATCTAGTCAATTTCCTGGAGAACGGGTCCATTGAGGTTGACCGGGACGCTTCTTCTGTTGTGGCATGATTTATATATCTGTATGAAAATGACAAATAAACTTGATTAAACATTAAAAAAAACCGTGAAGCAGTTCCCTTGGCACTGGGAAGATCGGTTCTTCACCGAACCAATTTTTGCAGCACCAAGGGAACAAAAAAAAGAAGAAAAGAAGTAGTTTCCTTGGCATTGGGAAGATTGGTTCAGTGATGAACTGATCTTCCCAGCACCAAGGGAACAAAAAAAAGAAGAAAAGAGGTAGTTCCCTTGGCACTAGGAAGATCAGTTCATCGCCGAACTGATCTTCTCAGCACCAAGGTAAAAAAAAAGAAGAAAAGAAGAAGTTCCCTTGGCATTGGGAAGATTGGTTCGTTGCCGAACTGATCTTCTCAGCACCAAGGGAAAACAAATAAGAAGAAAAGAAGAAGTTCCCTTGGTGCTGGGAAGATTGGTTCGTCGCTGAACCGATCTTCCCAGCGCCAATGGAACGACAAGAAACAAATAAAAACCCAAAACCTGATGTGCTGGGAAGATCGGTTTGTCGCTGAACCAATCTTCTCAGTGCCAATGGAATGACAAGAAAAAAAAAAAACCCAGAATTTGATATGCTAGGAAGATCAGTTCGCTGCTGAACTGATCATTTTAGTGCGAAGTAGCCGTGAGGCACAAGTTACTTGCGAGCTAGAAGCAAAAGATGGGGAGATGGAAAAACAACAAAGAGAGGCATACCTTGATTGAAGAGTGTCTTTTTAGTGTCTTGAAGAGCATCTAACATTCTGATTGATGAAGCATTCAAGCATTTTTCTCTCGCCCTTCCTTGCTCAAACCCTAGCAGTAAAACCCTAAAAATTAACGGTCACGATCAACGGTCATGATCAATTTTTGAACAGTACTTGGATATATTTATAGGACAAATCCACTATGAACATAGATTTCATATGTTCTTTCCAAGGAGACAATCATGCAATGCTTTAGATATTAATTGTATAATTAATTGTGAGAGGAATAATACTGTTGAAATGAATGGGGTTATGAGCGAGAGACGCTGATTAATCACAAGAGTTGTAACATTAATTGCTTGTTCTCCCTCTTATCGAAAAAACCGCGCACGAACCAACCTTTTCGAGCTTGAGTCTTTCTCACTTATCACAAAAGAATGAAACTCTTTTGAAGGGAAAAGAGCATGGAGATGAGAGGGAGAACAAGCAATTAATGCTACAACTCTCGTGATTAATCAGTGCCTCTCGTTTATAACCCCATTCATTTCAATAGTATTATTTCTTTCACAATCAATTATACAATTAATATGGGTGGCTCTTTAACATTCTCATATATCTCTAGATTCTAAACGGTTGTCTATTAAAATCTTTAATTTGTCCTTTGCAAGGACATAACTAATTAAAGCTCACAATACAAAAGAATATCTTTGTTCTTTCTTATCAGTTTCTCCCTAAAATTTTTCTAAATGCTTGAGCAAGGAGAAGATATGAGAGAATTCTACTTGAAGTTCAATCAAGAGTCTCCAATTGTTTTCTCTAAGATTGTTATAAAAGAGAGCTTCCTCTGCAGAAGATTCAAGTTAAAGCCAAGATCAGTTATTTTGGAGAATGTATGTCGGGATAAGGGTAATCAGATAGAAAAATCCATTCTTCTCGATAGTGGTGTGGGAGAGAATGGGATTCAGTGGGATCCTGATAGACGTACAGGTTAGGAGATTCTAATTATAAAATCTCCCAAACGAGCAGAGGAGAGTGCATCAGTTTCATAGCCAATTGTGCAAGGAGTGAAGGATGAAGTTGTTATTCTCTCTAGTGACGAAAGTGAAGAAGATGAGCTTCCCGACATAGCTTCCCATACAAATAAGTGCATTCTTTCTAGACTAGTTTTTGAAGCAGTGGATAAGGCATTTCGGCAATCTTGATCATTAAGGTTGGAATTAAAGGAGTTTCAATACATGAGAGGTGAGGAGCTTCCGTCCTTCTGTTGGTGCTTCACCATATAAACTTTTATATGGTCATGATCTAATATTATCAATGGAGTTGGGTTTACCTTCGTGATTGCCATAAGTTGCTAATGCTAGGTTGTAGGATCACTGAACACTTAGGCCACATACAAGTGGGACAACAACGGCGCTATAACTCCCATCATTGTCCACCTGCAGAGTACAAAGTGGATGATTTGGTGTTAGTCCGTTTTCCCCATCTTATGGTACGTGGTTTATCTAAGGGGCTCCTTGTGCAGTGGAAAGGACCGTATCAGGTGTTGCGGCAATGTGGACCACAAGTTTATGAGGTTCGGCATGACATCCAGCAAGCCGATCCTCTAGAGATTGTGCATGTGTAGCGATTGAAATGCTTCATACAAAGGGATTAGGAGAGGTTAATACCACCTATAGATCTGCCAATGCCTCCTCCTGATGTTCCTCCAGATCCTGGCCCATCTATAAGAGAACCTTGATGGTCTTCCATTATTCCCAGAGGAGGGGATGATGTGAGAGCCAAGTGTACGACTATGATGCCGTATATTAATATTAGTGTAGTGGGATTTTTGGTAGTCATCAGATTGGTTTTAATTCGGACCACTCATTCCTGTATATAAGCTAAGGTTTTTGGGCTAATTGATATGCACATTTTCTATTTTCCCATTCCATATTCCAAGCACTCACATATCAAAATTTTAAAAATATTAAATTTGAATTAAGATTCTTTTATAAGGCCACGTATCTATGATACATAATATTATTGACATTATTGTGAAGAGAACACTTGCAAGTATATGAAATAAAAAATATGTATTTTTAGTAATTATATAAAATATAAAAATATATATTATTGATAGAGAATAAATATAATCTAACTTCCTCCAAAGGTCTTTTACAACTCAATAATAGTAATGCTCGTTTGCTCCACATTAGGATTTTGGTTCAAGATATTGATGAAGATGTAGTATATATGCTTGCAAGGAGCCTATGCTTTCTCATATTCCTTGCACTTTATAAAGTTTGGATGTGTGCAAGAAAGGTCTTGAATGGCAATTATGTACTCTTCACCTCTTGTTTTCACAATATACTCCTTCACCAATGCAATTATGTACTTATAAAGAGAATCTCACACTTAAGTGTTTGAGTTAAGCTTATTTTACCTTATTAGACATGTAGAGCACTTAGACCGAGTGTGGAAATAAAGTGGCTAGAAAGCCACTTTTAGAGTTTTAGCAACCCCAAGTTGGGATGAAAACTTATGGAGGTTATAAATGAGACTCCTATAACTAGTCAAAGGTGTCATTGACTTAATCATTTATTTGCTATAAATACAGAGACTATCACTACCTTAAATTTAACTATGGTCTACTTAAAAAAAGTCTTTCCTAATTTTGGTTTACCAAAGTATATTGTTAACAGTAAAGACTCAAAGTTCACTAATGGATTTTGGAAGAGCTTTGTGAAAGTTATACAAGTGAGTTTGAAGTCTTAAGTGAAGATCATCCTCAAACAAATAAATAAACTACATGTGTGAATCAGGTGGTGAAAGATATACTTTATTGTAGTATTGACCAAAGATAGAGATAGTGGGATTTACATTTTTGTTAGTGCAATTCAACTACAATAAAATAGCTAACACAATAGAACCAATTTCAATCTTTACTTTACTATATTTAGAAGGTAATCTATAAGATTTGATTTAAGTAAGGATATTCAAGATAAACTTGATTTGAAAGTGACAAATCTAACTATAGAACTTGATAATATTTTAGTGGTGTACTCATGTATTGTAGCAATAAATGCAAGGTATCTTTATAATCCTCCCATACATTAAAATTGAAAGTTGTTTTCAAGTGTATCTTGATTTTGGGCATAGATATAGAAACATATTTATAAAGGTCATACACGGGTATTAGACCTATACACATAAGTGTGGTGTCATCTAACTTCTAGGTATCTAACAATATCAATACTATGTGTATAACAATAAATTAATATTATTTTATTATAAACTAGTTTTTTTACTATTCATAATAAATTAAAAGTATAATAATATAAATCTAAATTATAAAATAACTACAAGTGGAGTATATTAAAGAGTAGAGTATTATTTTATATTTTTATATATAGCATCCTATATATATGAGCTAGAATTTAATTAAGTAATTATATTTTTTCTTCTTATCAAAATATATGGGGGTGTTGAGATATTATTTAGTTTTAATATTTATAATTTTAAGTTTTTATTCATGTTTTAGTGCATATATACAAGTATATATCTACAATAGAGTTGGTAATGAACTTGAGCTTCATTGTCAATCAAAAGATGATGATCTAGGAATACAAGTTCTTAAAGATAGATTATATTTTATGTTTGATTTTAGGACGAGATGGGTTGGACATACTTTATTTTGGTGTAATTTTAAGTTTAAAGGAGGATTACCTGGAGTTTTCACTTCTTATCAGCAAGGTTCACATGAAGATTATGAAGAGAAAGAAAAAATAGAATGGTATATATATGGATATGCAATTTTTGAAACTCATAAGCCTTATTATAAAAACGAATGGTCAGTGCCATTCCGAAGATATAATAATATATAAAATAATTAACAATTTCTTGTACTACTCTATAATTAATGAGATACAAAATATATTTGATTAATAGTGAAAACTATAATTTATATTTAATTTCTTATAAAACACAAGATTTTATATTAAAACTATATAGATAAGAAGTTTTTAAACTTGTTTAACTATATTTGTAAAATATCTTATACTTTAAATATATTATATAGTAAAATTAAAAGTATAGATATTTTCTATATCTACATATTATAGAGAATAAATAAATAATAATACCTATTTATGAAGGTATAAATCTTCACCTTCATATATATATATATATATATATATATATATATATATATATGTATATATTAGCAAAGTATATTAATTTTAATAGTAATAGAGCTTATTATCAAGAGAAGGGATATTACTGAAATAATAAATAATAAATAGTAAAGATGAATTTATAATGAACACTTTAAGTATAAAATCCTCAAAAACCCTAGTTTTATGGAGGCTTTGCTAGTTGAATCTAGAAACCTAATCTGGTATGGGTCTATGATAGTCCTGCACATGTCTTGGAGTTTAAATTATGTGAGAAAAGATTTAGGTTTTGATTTCTACCATGGACAATAGTGATAAACATACCTCTCAGTAAATACAAAGAGATGTTAAATACACAATACTAATCATCAAGTAGCAATTGAAGTTGTATAGGACCAAACTTAAAGCTATTGAAATTCTTAACTAACTTAGAAGCATGAGTAAGATGAGTAGGTTCCCAAGTATGATCACTAAAAGAATACCCATGCTAGTCCATTAAATAATAAAATTTGTTATACTGGTACTTTGAATCAAGAATAGCAACAACCTTAAACTCCTACATACCAACAAGGTATGATAAGGTTTTAATAAAGAAATATGGAACATAAGATGCAAGCCCATTAATGGTGGAGATCAACCCAATAAGTGATCTTAGAGGTACAAAATTGATAATCAAGCTTATTGTAAGGATGTATGGTTTTCCAATAATGACAACAAAGCTAAACCTTTGATCCAATAGGAAAAGAAGGACTAGGTTAATAATAAAAATTAGTAACATAATGATGAATAGCTTAAACACAATTCTATACTCGTCTTGATTACTCCCTTAAATCACAAATGA
>NW_003314276.1:2491296-2492203 GCF_000143415.4 Selaginella moellendorffii
CTAAGCAAGAAAAAAAATGGATAGCATAATGGAAAGCATTAATAAATCCACTCTATAAACCTTTCAATGGCTTTTGTAATCCACTAAATTATTATAAAAAAAATTAAGTTTTTGATATATATCTTATTCCTTTTGATATATTTTGTTTTTGCAAAGAGTATAAGTATGTAGTATGTATGATATAGACAAATCAAAAAGTTAAATCTATATGTGATTTTAAAATTGAAAAGTAATCTTGTAAAAAGGCATACTCACATGCCTGTGTGGTTTTGCCATTATTATATATAATAGATCAGCTATATAAAATAAGGCTACGTATTAATTATATGTTAATTTTTAGCTTCTGGAACCCTATAGCCACTTGTCTCATAATAAGTTGTAACTACTGAGATTGACAATTATGATTCAATATATTGTTATGTCATAATAAAACTTCATTCCCAAGATTGAGATATAGTATATTAGTAAGAGAATTCTTATTGCTGGGAAGTTTAATTCTTCTTGTGTGTTGCAATGGTTAGGAAGAAGTTTACGTTTGGTCCTGGAAGCCTTTCATATGAATTTCCACCTCTATCTTTAATCTTAATCAATAATCCACCTTCACCTCTATACAATAATCTTCCTTTTCATTTTGAGGGTTGTTGTAATGCTTTTTCATTTGCGACCTCGACTGTAACTAAACAAGAATTCTTTCCTTATGATGTTGTTAAAAGAGTTTGGTTGCCTTTAATGCTCCAAGAGTCTTACTCCAGATATGGTAGAAGTTTACTGTAAATACATATTATCTTCAATGTCCTATATGCAACTTTTATTTAAACAAGATAGATGGTTGCATGGCTTTGGTAATTTTTATGAGCATTGTCACAAATACTCAAGAGTGGGTTTGGAAGGTGTGCATGTGTAGATG
>NW_003314276.1:2492438-2499215 GCF_000143415.4 Selaginella moellendorffii
TGGATTGTTGGATGATATTATCAATGATTGAGGGTTTTAGTTTGTTTCTAACTTTTGGTGCCAATTTCTTTCATTCCTTTGCATAAAAAAAAACTATCCACTTCTCACTATCCTCAAACTAATAGTAACCAAAATGTACTATTTAAACTTTTGAGTGGTATTTTCAATGCTTTATTTTCCATCCATATGATATTTGGTTTGATTTCTTCCTTCTGCTAAGTTTACTAATAATATTCTCAACACTCTTTCACTCTCCATTCTTTGTTAACTATGCTTTTGATCCTTATTGTTCATTTTCATTTCTTACAAAACTTAGTTTTATAAATGATCCTGTTGTTACTTATGCTACTACTTTCTTTATGAAGAAGTTTATTATCACCTTTCTCATGCAAGGGAGCTAATTTAGAAGTAAAAGGAATTTAGCAAGAGTTTGATGTTAAACGTTGAACATCAAATCTCTAGGTAAGGGTGCAGGATAACTATATTGAATAAGAGTATTATCTTTTCTAAACAATAAACAATTATAAGCAAAAATTGAGATAGTGATTATAACCACTGAGCTTGACATCGATTGAGGATGTGTATTAAAGACCAAACTTGAAGGTTCTTATGATCACTATATATAATAGTCATGTGAGAGAACCTTCAAGAAAATGATATCACACTTTAAAAGGGTCCATAATTATAACCAACTACTTATTGAAAATATCATAATTGATCTTTGTAGTTTTGTCCTTCTAAAAGTGGTGAACAATTAGGTGAAATTTATTATTTAGTCCTAGCAATGAGATAGTTAAATCTCAAATATGTACCTTAATGAAATATGGTTTTATATTGTTTAGATGGATGAGAATTGGAAAACAAAATTCAAATTTTAGGAGAAAAAAAAAGTCTGAGTAGTAGAGGATCACAAAAAAGAAAAAACATCCTTTATGGTAGAGGAAGAGCAATTTTGGATAAATCTTGAATAAAGTGCAAAAGTTTACAAAGCTAACAAAGCATCAAACATCATAAATAGAAGTTGGGTGTTGGTGGAAACCTTTGTAGAATCCATAATGATGCTATATGAGAAAATAATATACCTCAAAACTCTATTGAATATTAATCAAATAGTATTTTCTTAACTTTACAAAAATCCTATGTTGTCAAAGGTATTGAAGAATATAATGGTCATGCTCTTCTTAAGTCTCAGAAAAAATAATAATATTCAAGAAAATCATAAAATATATTATTTACCATATATTAGAAAACATCAGGGATGTTAGTCAGACCAAAAAGCATCACTATGTACTAAAAAAGTGGCCATAACAAGTATAAAATGTTATTTTCCGCTCATCACCCTTCTAAATGCAAATGAAGTTGCAAGCACTATATAAATCAATCTTGATGAAGAATAAAACCTTGGTAATAGGTAACTTGTGATACCTATAATACTCATCTAACTCTAATATAAACTTCAATAATGTTAATGTAAGGCATCACTTCTAAATCATCAACATTAAAACAAAACTAAAAGAAAGCAAAAATGAACCACTACACAAAACTCTTTTAGCAACGCAGCTAATTGTCACGAATGTGACTTTGGGTATCGAAAGATAATTGTTAGCTAGTCCTTATGAACACTCTTTCCTTACTGCCACGACGGCAGGAGGTCGGTACTGCTAGTTCTTTTTATAGCCTCCACCCAAGTTAGTTGAGAAATTGGTCATCGCGTGTGCACTTGACCAGATGAGCATAAGGATGGAATTCTTAAATGCTATTTGTCAAACATACTTGACCTGGTTAGAGAAACTCATTCATTGACTTGCACTTGTTAGTGTTAGGAACCCTCTCTATATTGAGTCTAGTCCTTTAATATTGTTACATAATAGCTTACCCTGTCTACTAAATACCTTCGCTATCATGCCCTTTGTATTGGTCTCATATCATTCCATTGGCTAATTATGGAAAGTGTCTAGATTTGCTAATTTGGCATATTTACGGAATGTAAATATTGGCCTAAACACAATGGTGTTCGTCCTATGTCCAAATTCACAATTTAATGCTATTCCATATTTAATAAGTTTTGAGTTAGTCCCAAAGATTAATTCTTGATACTAAGGGAAGCTTGGGGTGAAAACCCAAAGTGTGTGTTCCTTAGGGGGGGGGGGGGGGGGGGGGGGCTTATAGAGGGTCCAAATGTATAATAGGGATAATGGTTGGAATGCATGGTTACCACTTTAAACATTAGTTTGACTTTTGTTGGGTTGTGTGTGTTGTTCCTTGTTTTGCATCTGTCTTGGGTTTAAGCTCAAACTCCATGTTGCTTTAGTCAGTGGGGTACCCTTCTCTTTGTGTTAGGCCATTGGTATGCCAAAATTGTGCTAGACACTGTCTGACACCATTTTGCGTGCAGGTGCTGGATATGGGGAGCTGGTGCTTGTGGGATTGTACCAGACCCTTGTTTTGTAGCACTACAGGCTTGGAGTTCAGTTCCAAATTCATGTATGCTACATTTGGTATCAGAGGAATTGTCTCAGCGATTTTTATCCAACTTTTGTCAGATTTTCTGACTCAAGTTGCATACGCAAAGACTTTTCTAGTAGATCTGAAGTAACATGTGTAGGATTAGTTGGATTGCATAATTCGGTAAGAACGTTGTATGCATGTTCAGTTACTAATAGAGGCATGCATGCAGCTAGCGGGATGGTGAAAAGGAACCGTGCTGATAATGCTGAAACCTCTAGATGGGCAAATCGAGAGGAGAAAACTCTTGCTAGAGATGCTACGGAAGAGGCAGAGGTTGAGTCAGAAGAGAAAGTGCTAAATGCTATGGTACTGTAGCATACAGCTCAGGAAGTTAAGATTGAGAATTTGCAAAGGGAAGTTTGCAAATTGAAGAAAGAGAACAAGAAGAGGAAGAAAGAAATTGAGGTAACTAAACCAGCTAAATTAAAGCAACTAGACTCCTCTTCAAGTTCTGAGGATGATGAAGTTCTACAACCGCCCCTGGTTGCACGAGTTTCAAAGTTCAAGCCTCAGAAACCACCCAATTTTAGAGGCATGTAGGACTATCAAGTTTTGGAAGATTGGGTATATGATATAGAAAACTATTTCATAGCAGCAGATGTAGATGATCGTATAAAAGTTGTGTGCATAAAATCCTTTCTCACCGATCATGCCAAAACTTGGTGGTGCCAGGTGTGTGCTGAAAAAGGGTAGACTAGAATTTAGACCAAGATGGAGTCTCGCATCTGTAAGGAATACTTGTTGGATGATTTTGGTCTGAGACTTCACACGAAGCTACAGTAGTTAAACCAGCGAGGGGACCTTATGCATTACGTTAATGCATTTGCTCAGAAGCACATTATGATTGCAAATATAAGTGACAAAGATGCTTGAAGTTATTTTTTGGAGGGTTTAAGTTCATTTTCTTGCAATGAGATTTTGAAGTTTAAGCCAAAGACGTACCTAGAGTGTAAGGAGGCAGCACAACAAGTTGCCTTTAATCACTTGCTCATGGAACAATATCAACAGCCATATGCTGGTACCTCGGACAAGAATAAGAATTTTGGGAATAAATAAGGTGATTAGAAACAGAGGGTGGAAGGAAAGTTTTGCCCTAGAGGCTCACACATTGGTTAACAAAGGTGGTGGTGGTTGGAGACCACCAATAGCTTCTTCCGGTTCTAGGCCTTATATTCCTCCTCTTGGTGGGTACAAGCAACAACAACCTACAAAATCTACTCCTAGCAAAATAGGTAATGTGGGTTATTGCTTCCATTGTGGAGAGTCAGGATATAAGTCTTTGGAATGTCCCAATAAGCATAAGACATGGTCTCGTATTAATATCATGAGGGAAGACGGTGGTGGTGAAGATGAAGGGGTTGATGAGTTGGTCAATATAGACTATGGGGAGGAGGAGATGAGTTACTTTCATTGCTTTCCTCAAGTTTTTCTTACAATCAATGCAAACACTGATTTGTTGATATATCTAGTAGGCTTTTTTTGTGGACACCGAATCCGAGTGATGATTGACACAGGAGCTACACACAGTGTGATATCTGAAGACTTAGTTAAGTTAGGGTTGAATGCTGAGCAGATGTCACCCATACACTTCCGATTTGTGGAAGGTGGGCAAGTAGCCAGAAAATTTATGAGTGATGTTCCAATAAAAATATGCAAGTGGAAAGAAAGAGTGGACTTGGTAATGTTGAAGATACTAGATTTTCAAATGGTGTTTGGTTTAGATTTCTTCAACAATGGAAGTGATCCATTCGCAAAGGCAATCTTGCATTATGCAAAGTTGTCAAAGCAGGACATTGGTGTAAGGAACCAACTCGCCGAGGTGTCATAGGTTATAGGAACCCCAAAAACATGACCAAAATGACAAAGAGTTCATCGGATGGGACCAAGTCGAGGATCGAGTCCAAGACTGACTCTAGGACCGAGTTCGAGATAGAGTCCGAAATCGAGTCCGAGACCGACTCGGGGACCGAGTTCGAGTCCGAGTTCGAGACCGAGTTCAAGACGGAGTCCGAGATCCAAAATCGGGTCCGAGACCGAGTCCGAGGTCGAGTCCGAGGTCGGGTCCGAGATCGAGTCTGAGATCGAGTCCGAGACCGAATCCGAAGTCGGATCCGAAATCGGGTCTGAGATCGAGCCAGAGACTTAAGTCTAAATACTAATACGGGTCAAGGGGTGAAAGCCCAAAGCGTGCGTCTACGTGGGGGGGCTGCAGGGGGTTCCAAAAGTATAGTAGGGATAGAGAGGTCCAGGAACTAGTCTTGAAAGAACTCTCCAGTGGTGCTTCCAAACTGACTTAAGGTTGAGACTGGGGCCGAGGGGCCTTGGGTGGGAGTGAGCATGGGCTTGGGTGGTGCCGGAGGGGCCACCCAAGGAAGTGCTCAAGAGCAGCTCCCACTCCCGAAAGGGAAACCGACTACGGTGCTCCCGGCTCAGGTGGAGTGGTGCCCCACTTGAGTACCTTGTGGCTCATTGGTCCTCACCCTTCCTAGGGGCTTGGGCCTTCCCTTCGGGATGGAAATGGGGGGGTAGAGGTACCCATACCGAGCCGTTAGGCCACGGTGTTTCGCCCCGATGTCCCGAAGCAAGTGCTGCACCCAAGGCTTGGGATTTAGAGGGTCCCATGATCAAGTCTAGTGGTACCTTGGGGTGTTAGGAATCTGGAGGCTTGGTGTGCTTGGCTGCTTGTGCCTGCGGGGAATGTAGCCGAACCTTAAGTCCAGTCTAACCCGGGGAGGGGGATTGGGAGAGATTTGGGAATCCGTAGATTGATGGCTAACACTCCGTTGCTCGTGCAGTGAGTAGCTGAAACCAAGTAGGACCAAGTAGGAGCTGGTACCATAGGCGAGAACCTTGGCGAGGGAACTTAGCACAAGCCAAGGCAGAGTTGGTCGGATAGTCGAGGTAAGCTGGCAAATTGGAAAGGAAAAATTTGTGGCTTACAATTGGTAGTGAAGTGGCAAAAGTTGCTAGTTGAACCAATGCAAAGCTTCACTTCTCAATTTAGGATAGGCTTATATTCTATAAGCAAGAAAGATTGTATTTTCCCTCTAAGGACCTATAGCAATTATTTCTACAGGAATATCATGATGTTTTGGCAGTAGGACATGGTGGAAAAAGAAAGACTCTTCATTGAAAAAATGATTTTTCTGGTTTGGTATAGAAGGTGAAGTATAAGGATTGTAATAAAGAATAGCTTTGTAAATTTTGTAATAAATCTTATAAATTAATAAAGTAATATATATTTCTATAAATCAAAGTTTCATTTCAGTGCATGGGTCAGTTTTGGCAGGCTGACTTCGGCACTTTGTTGCATGGGTTCAATCCATAACCATGGGGATAACTATTATAGACTGATCACAAGTCCCCACATCTCTCTCAATGAATCATTTTTTATAAAGGGGTGTGGTTGTTTAAATAACTTAATCTGTCAGTTTATAATAGTTGTCTAAATCTTTTCGACAGGGTTGATTTCTTGCTCAGGGGAAGTTGGGCCTCTGGCCTTCTCCTTATATCTCTGTGGGCAGGGATATATCATTCTTTTGTAAGCCGAGTGGTACTCGGAGCAACAAAGGTGGCTAACTTTGTTAGTTATTTCCTTATCAGTGACTGCCGGAGGGTGTTTGGGTCTTAATGTCTTTGGATGTAGAGGAGAGGTAGTTCCATAACTCATTTAAGCCGGTGTGTTTCCCATATAGTGTACTTTCCATTAACTTCTAGAGTTATTTTCTTGACGGTTTGCTAGACTCAAGTGTGCATCGACGAGGACATCGATCTTTCCTAAAGGGGGGAGAGTGTCGCGAATATGACTTTGGGTATCGAAAAATACTTATTGGCCAATCTTTACATACACTTTTTCCTTACTGCTACAACGGCAGGAGGTTGGTACTGCTAGTTCTTTTTATAGCCTCCACCCAAGTTAGTTGAGAAATTGGTCATCACGTGTGCACTTGACCAGATGAGCATAAGGATGGAATTCCTAAATGCTATTTGTCAAATATACTTGACCTAGTTAGAGAAACTCATTCATTGACTTGCACTTGTTAGTGTTAGGAACCCCCTCTACATTGAATCTAGTCCCTTAATATCGTTACATAATAGCTTACCCTGTCTACTAAATACCTTCGCTATCATGCCCTTTGTATTGGTCTCATTTCATTCCATTAGTTAATTATGGAAAGTGTTTAAATTTGCTAATTTGGCATATCTATGGAATGTAGACATTGGCCTAAACACAATGGTGTTCGTCCCATGTCCAAACACAATCTAGTG
>NW_003314276.1:2500183-2519502 GCF_000143415.4 Selaginella moellendorffii
GTAAAATTTTGGGTTGGTCTTGGAGATTAATTCTTATACTAGGGGAGGGGGAAAGAAAATATTTGTGTGGGGGGGGGGGGGGGGGCTATAGGGGGGTTTCAAATGTATAGTAGGGATAGTGGTTAGTTTAGACAAAGATATTAGTTTGACTTCTGTTAGGATGTGTCACTCTTTGTTCAGCGTCCGGCTTGGGTCTAAGCCAAAGCTCCACATTGCTCTAGTCAATGGGGTACTCTCGTCCTCGCGTTAGGCCACTGATATACCAAAAATTGTGCCAGAAATTGTCTGATACTATTTTGCATGCAAGTGCTAAATATGGGGAGCTAGTGCTTGTGGGATTGTATTGGACCCTTGTTTTGTAGTGTTATAGGCTTGGAGTTTGGCGCTAAATTCAGGTGCACTACACTAATTAAGGTTGAAGATACTATATCTAGTATTTAAGACTAATCCTTCAATAATACTCAGTTATAGATATCACATCATTAAATATTGAATCACCACACCCAAGACTTAATGAAATCCAACCATAGACTAAACGCATCGATAGAGGTAGAAACAATATGTTAACATGGAAAAATCATGTAAGTTTAACAGCAAAATCCTCCACAACACTATCCGGTAAAGCAAGTCTATCATTGCTAAATCATGATCAAATTAAGTAAAATGCCAATAGTTGTCAATGAATTTTACAAGTAATTGTTGAGAGGGAAGCCTCTCAACAATGGGGAGAACACTCTTTCATACTTTGAAATCTTGGTCAAACATTTCTCTTGTATGAACTCCCTGCCCTAAAAATGGGGAAGAAGGGGATATACATCTGCATCCAACATCTCACGCTCCTAGAATATTCTAAAGAATCTCACTCAAAGCTTTAAGCCATCGTCTAATAGGCAACAACAAGGGAATGCATTATCTTCACCATGCACGAGAACCCAGGCCAAAGTGTTAATGAAAACTCCAAGGTGATGCCCTATGTTGACCACTTCTGTAAGAAGTGACCATAGAAAAGTAAAGGAAAGAGAAAAAGAAGAAGAAAGAGAGTGTGAAGTTCTAGAGTCAAGGGAAAACCATATGGAAAAACTTGACAAAAGAACTAAACACTATAACAAAAGGAGACAAAGTGGAGAAAAACAAAGTAAATATGAAACAAAGAAAAGAAAAGAAAAAGAGAAAAGCAAAGGAGAAATAGAAAAAGAAGATAAAGATATGAAATCAAATAGGAGAACCATTTACCTGGACTCCAACTTAAAGCCTTCTCACTTCTAGAAAGTGTCTCAAACATAGCCAACCTATTCTCAAAGGTGCAAGGGAATGAAATGATGGAAGGGAATGTGTTACCTAGGAATGGCAACTGCAGAAGTGATGGAAGACAACCTAACAAATGAATAGTGGAAGATAGTGATGGCTGATTTAAATGGAGTGATAGTGGAGGGGATTTAGTAGCCTGTGAATATGGTAGAAATGGTTGCCAACATGTGTGCTCGTTGCGAAAGAAGAAAAGGCTTGCAGTCTTTGCAAACATCTATTAGGATCATTGTTTTCTATTGTTGTAGAAATGTGGGATCGGTAAAACATCTACCCAAAGTAATCCCTAGTCTCCTATGTGCATTAAGTTCAACCAGCTCTTAAAAATCAGCTACTAAGTGTCCTAGATTTTCCCATACTTGCTACATCGAGATAGTTTACATCATAGCTTGAGTTTGACACATCAGATTTTGCAGCTTCTTAATGCCTCTACTGTGTATGATTATCAGGAATAGAATAATGTAATGGGATCCTCAAAACTATATGTGCATAGTCAAAAAAGTGAAGAAATGTGAATTGGGCAATTGTAGTGAGTGGTAAACAATGCTGTAGCAAGTAGCAAAATGAATGAATTGTGATTGTGAGTGATAAAGAGTGATGATGATGATAGATGGAGTAAAACCATGCAAAACAAACCCAGGAAAAATAATAAATTTGGAGAACTCTCTCCCAATGATTAAGCTTGTGGTAGGAGGTCATAAAGAGTTTTGAAGGAGGTTAGGGATGATGCAAAAGCTGGCCATGTCACCCTCTAATGTGTGATGTTGTGTAAGCCCAAAGTGATGAAATCTAGAGCTTGGTTGTATGTGGTCACCTATGGAGCCTCTAGAGCATGGAAAAAAGTGTTTCTAAAGTAGTGAACTCAATCAGAAGTGTTCACAAGAATCTAATAGTCAAGTGAAGTGTCAGTGGCCACAAAAGATGCCATGATCACTGTGGGTGATGCCATGGCTTGTATCTTATGGCTGGGGAAGTCTAGTATGACATCCCAAGGCTAGAAAAACTTCTGAAAAGAGCCAAGATGGTGGTGGAGAAAAGGTGATACTTTTGCCACCTTTGGTAAATAGATAATTTGCAACATTTTAGCCTATATGCACCTTGTCCATCTATTGTGTCAAAGTGTTGTGGACTATGGTGGAGGGCTAGAGATGGTCCAGAGAAAAAGTTGTGGCTAGAAACAACCTCTAGAGTTGTTGCTCATCATCGCTTGCAAGGTTACACGATAAAGTATATGTGACTTGGAGATTTTCCTATAGAGGCATGGTTAATAGAACATCATAGAATTCGTGGTGGATATCAATTCCAAGGGAGGAAGAGAAATCATGCTCTATAGCTGCAAACTCCTTCGGCAACACCAATGCAAGTGACACTACATCAATCTCAAGTGAAGTGGTCTCATATGGTGGCCAAGGCTGCATCTGGATGGGCCTTGTGCTCCACAAGCATAGGAGTTATTGCTTCTACCCAAAAACTCATGTGGATTTCACTCATGTCGATAGAGTTGTATGGAATCTCTAAGCCGAGAAGAACTAGATCTAGCACCTTTGACTGTGTGAGAATGTGTTGTGGAGTTTCCTTTTGTGTCTCTACAATAGGATCTGTCTCAAGAAAGTCTCTCTCCAAATGCACCATGAAAACTATGTTCTCCTCCAAGTTAGGCATTTTTTGAATCTTGAGAATCTTGTCTGGATATTTTGCCTCCTTAAGCCCAAGTGAGCATGGTGATAGAGAGTGGATGGAGGAGAAGTTGAGGGACAAGATTGTCCAGTTTGTGTGTAGAAAATAAATCATGCTACATCACAAAGACTAAGACTCCATCGTCATGTTAACAATTGACAAAGAAGCAACAGATCATTATGGAGAGGAGCTTAATGGTGCTAGTGTGGCCTTAGCCATGTCCTGAGATGCCAAGGCCTACCCTTTAGCATTGAGAATTGTCATCTAGCTATTACCTCTTTAATTCTGTAGTTGCCAGTACTTGAAGTCGAAGACACAAAGCACTACATCTAATTATAGCCATCCCAAGATGACAGACTTCTCTTGTTCTGCTTGAAGATGGTACTAATAAATTTAACTACCTTACTTTTTCTTATTAACCTCTTGTGCATCTTTGTGGGAATAGTGCTAATTCTGTCACTTATATCTCCAACTCTCTTCCTCTTAAGATTGAAACTAGATTTCTCAAGATTTTCAATCTCATATGAGGTGGGCATAACCTTATTAGCAATCGGCCATTTTTTAGGTAATGCATTAGATTTAGTCACTATAGTGTCTTCAAACCACTTTGTATTGTTAGCATTGGTGTTGTAATAATACAACTAACACCATCTCAAAAATCTTACTTGCTTTCATTCCCTATAGAAATATGGGGCTAAAATAGAAGTAGACTTGTCACCACGGATCCAAGCCCAACACTTACCCCTTGGAAATATGTATACACATTTTACATTGGATTTTGTTAGCACTTAGTAGATTGCATATTGCCTCTACTCCACACTACAGTAAATGATTTCAAATTGTTATGATGTACTCTTTTCATTAGTTACTTGAGATGGTTTAGTCCAAGGTGGTGTTTTGAAGCAGAATGGTATTCAATATTAGTCCTATAAGGGTTTTCTACTCAAAGTGTTATGCTAACATCTTCACCAGCAAAGAAAAAGTAACTCTTTGAGTAGGTAGTCTTCATGTCACGAATAAAAAACCAAGGAGTGTATTGCATAGATGTGTTATAGACCACTTCTTCAACTGCAGTTGCCACTATTTAGGTGTAAGCCACAAATTTTCGTTTGCTAATTTGCCAACTTATCTCATTTATTTGACCACTTTTGCCTTGGCTTTCGCTAAGTCCTTTTACCAAGATTCTCACCTATCATACCAACTCCAACTTGGTTCTACTTAGGTTCAACTACTTATTATATAAACAATAGAGTATCAGCCAACTCTTCACAGGTTCCCAAACTCTCTCCCAATCCCCCTCACTGGGTTAGATTGAACTTAAAGTTTGGCTACACTCTCCACAAGCACAAGTAGCCAAATACACCAAACCTCCATATTCCTAACATCTTATAGTATGCAAGGCTTGATCATATAACCTTTTAAATCCCAAGGCTTAGGTACATCTCTTAGTCTGGGGGGAAAACACCATAACCTAATGGCCTGATATAAGTACCTCAACTCCCCACCTCCATCTCGAAGGGAAAGCCTAAGTCCTTAAGAAGGGGTGAGGATTAATGAGCCTCAAGTAGGGCACCACTCTATTTAAGCTAGAAGTACTATAGATAGACATACTTTTGAGAGCGGGAACTACTCTTAAGCACTTCCTTGAGGAGCCTCTTTCGCACTTCTTAAGCCCATACTCACTCCCAAACAAGGCTACACACCCTTAATTTGGTTTGGAAGCACCTTTGGAAAGTTCCTTCAAGATTAAGTCTTTAGCTTCATTTTCCCTACTATACTTATAGAACTAAACCCCCCCTCCACTCCCCCCAAGGAGACAATCACTTTCGGCTTTCACCTTGATATAAGTAATTAAAGGGAACAACTTGAGACATGATTTATAAATGTTTAAATATAAAGGGAAAGGGCCCATGAACAAGAGTGCACCCCTTTTTCCAATCAGTTAAGAGTTTTAAGATATTTGGGGTTAAACGTCCTTGGGTTTGAATAGTACTGGGCTGGGTGACCTCTCGGGAAGTCCAAATTCAGGAGTTTACATTTGGTATCAAAGGGGTTTCAAGTCTGACTTTATTGGTTGGCTAGGGGAATTACATTATACATTGATTAACATTTGGCTGGTCTACTTTGCTCCGGCTGGGCTCAACCCGAAGGGTAGGGTGTCAAGAGAGCGGGGCTCTCCAAAGAGTTGCAGCTTTCAACTTCCGTTCATGAGGGGGGACAAAAGTGCACCCCCTTTTTTAATCGGTTAAAGGTATTGGGATATTTAGGGTTAAATGTCCTTAGGTTTGAATAATATTGGGATAGGTGACCTCCTAGGAAGTCTAAGTTTAAGAACTTACATTTGGTATTAGAGGGGTCTTGGGTTTGACTTTGTTTGTTGGCTAGGGTAATCACACCACATTGTGATTGACATTTGGTTGGTCCAATTTGCTCTAATTGGAAAGGCTAGGGTGTCAAGAGAGTGAGGTGTAAGCAACCAAAGAGAACGACTTCAGAGACGGTCTATGGGGTTCAAATATAAAGGGAAAGGGCCCATGAACAAGAGCACCCCCATTTCCAATCGGTTAAGGGTCTTGGGATATTTGGGGTTAAGCGTCCTTGGGTTTGAATAGTACTGGGCTGGGTGACCTCCCGGGAAGTCAAAACTCAGGAGCTTACATTTGGTATCAGAGCGGTCTCAGGTCCAACTCTGTTGGTTGGCTAGGGGAATCACACCACATGTTGACGGTCTCAGGTCCAACTCTGTTGGTTGGCTAGGGGAATCACACCACATGTTGACGGTCTCAGGTCCAACTCTGTTGGTTGGCTAGGGGAATCACACCACATGTTGACGGTCTCAGGTCCAACTCTGTTGGTTGGCTAGGGGAATCACACCACATGTTGACGGTCTCAGGTCCAACTCTGTTGGTTGGCTAGGGGAATCACACCACATGTTGACAGTCTCAGGTCCAACTCTGTTGGTTGGCTAGGGGAATCACACCACATGTTGATTGACATCTGGCTGGTCCAATTTGCTCCCGCTGGGCTCGACCCGAGGGGTAGGGTGTCAAGAGAGCGAGGCTCTCGGGAGAGCTGCAGCTCTCAGCTTCCGTTCACGAGGGCATGAACTTGCAGGGAAGCGTGGTGGATTGTAAGCAACCAAAGAGAACAACTTGAGAAACAGTCCATGGGGTTCAAATATAGAGGGAAAGGGCTCATGAACAAGAGTGCATCCCCTTTTCCAATCGGTTAAGGGTCTTGGGATATTTGGGGTTAAGCGTCCTTGAGTTTGAATAGTACTGGGCTGGGTGACCTCCTGGGAAGTCCAAACTCAGGAGCTTACATGAGGCTCTCGGGAGAGCTATGGCTCTCAGCTTCCATTCACGAGGTCATGAACTTGCAACAAAGCGTGATGGATTGTAAGCAACTAAAGGGAACGACTCGAGAGACGATTTATAAAGGTTCAAATATAAAAGGCTAGGTGACCTCCCAAGAAGTCCAAATTCAGGAGTTTACATTTGGTATCAAAGGGGTCTCGAGTATAACTTTGTTGGTTGGCTAGGGGAATTACACTATATGTTGATTAACATCTGGCTAGTATAGTTTGCTCCGGCTGGGCTTCACCTGAGGGGTAGGGTATCAAGAGAGCGGGCCTCTCAAGAGAGTTGCGGCTCTTAACTTCTGTTCACGAGGGATAAAAGCGCCTATAAACAAAAGTGCACCCCCTTTTTTAATTGGTTAAAGGTATTAGGATATTTAGGGTTAAATATCCTTGGGTTTGAATAATACTGGGCTAGGTGACCTCCCAGGAAACCTACATATTGTGAATGCTGTGATCTCCTACTGCTCATCTTGGATCACTTTGTGATCCCAATACTACTTCTAGTATATTCAAAACCTAGTGATGTAGTCGGGGATAGACTTGTGAGCACCTTGCCAAAACAGAAAGAGATCGACAAGTAGCCAATTTGTATGTTTCCCTTTAATGAAATGTTCCCTGAGAGAAGTAAGTAGTGTCTAGAAGTCTATTCAGTCCTTTGGGTAAAGAGAATTTGGAGGAGCTCTTTGATGCAGCTCATTGACTTAACAATGACAAACACAAGTCTTGCAAGTGTTTGAGGAGTCCTTTTGTCAATAATTGTTGTGATGATCACCATGGACACAAGGATGGAAACAAGTATCACAAGCTGACTACTTCAGATGCAAAGGGGTCAAAGAAGTAAAAGTTTTTTGTGAAGAATTATAGATAGGGTTGTCATCATTGTAGTGAGCTTGGACACTAAAAGGTTAATTGTCCATAATTGAAGAACAAATAGTAGGGCAAAAAAAATGGCCAATCTTCTATTAATAGTAAGTTAGATACTAAAAAGTTGTAAACTTTGCAATGTGATGATGATGGGGATGATCATTTCAGTTGGAGGAAGAGGCTTTTGATCATTACTCATCAACTCAACTGTGTGTGGAATAAGATAGAGCTTGAAGACACTTGTGCATCAGCTTTAATGCTAGAGAGCATGTTCCGTAGTAAATTTTATTGAATAGTAGGAGCAATGACAATTTTGTTTTGGCAAAGTTTGTTGAGGAGCATGGCTTGGTGACATGAGGAGTTCTTCCATACACATTGGAAGGTGCAACTACCTTTGCTCAGCTTGTGTAAAGGGACTAGAAGTGTTGATTGGCAAAACCACACTTCTGGAGACTTTTTATCTCACAAATATCCATTGTGTGGATTTTATTCTTGGGATGCATGGTTGGTGAAGGTGGATTCAAAGTCAAAGTGGAGTATTAAGTGCGTTTCACTAAAGTATAGTGGCATTAAAGATGTATGGTTTGGAGAGAAAGTTCAACCTTCAGTTGTTATACTCTCCATTACATCTTTGAAACGGGCTTATTATAATGGAAAAGCACTTTCAAATTACTTGCTGTTTGTTCATGATTTGGGGGACCGAGGCACATATAGGAGAGAAGCAGTAATATGGGATGTATTTGATAAATTTTCCAATGTTTTTCCATTTGAACTTCCTCATAAGTTGCCTCTATTATGATGTGTGGAGCATGAAATTACGTTAGAGCTAAGGATGTAGCCAATTTACCTATGTTCATTTCGGTTGAGTTATATAGAGGAACAAGAAGTTTAACGACAAGTCAAGAGGTTACTTGATTTTGGATTTATTCAGCCAAATTAGTCTCCGTTTGGTGCTCCAGTCTTGCTTGTGAAAAAGGATGGTTCAATATGGATGTGTATTAACTACCGTACCTTGAACAATAAGATAATGAAGGATAAAATGTTGATACCACATGTGAATGATATCTTAAATAAGTTTGGTGAAGCATGAGTGTTTACTAAAATCTGATTTGAGTGGATATCATCATATTGTGTTATTCAACAAGATCTCTTTACCGTAGAGCCAGATGGTTCCCCTGCTTGGATCCATTGCCATCTGCGAGTAAAACCACTCTTCCTCCGGAGATGGTCTGATCAACCCTTCTCTGAGCAATTTGAAATTACCTCCCAGTTCGCAGTCATTGAACCAGGCACTGTCGGTGTTCTTCCCCTCGCACCTTGCCTTCTTTGCCTTGAGCTAGGAGAGAAGAACTTGCGATTGCTGTCATCCTGGTTGCATTTTCTCTGATGGTGAACACTGTCAAAAATGCAACCATCGGCTCCAACTTAGAAACTCTAATCACGTTTTCCTCTCTTTTGGCTTTTCCTCCTGTAAACGACGATTCATCCTGACCATTGCTTCCACATGCCAACGGTTGAGGTCCCACTTTGGTGCGAAAAATGGTTGCCCACAGAAAAATAATTGGGACTTAATATCTCGGCCACTGTGCAGCGAAATTAATGGTCTTAATTTAAGCTCCGTCGTAGAGTAGGTGTCCCCACTGTGATTGGATTGGGATGCGTCCCTGATATCTCTCACTTTTTGCGCCCACTGCACTGCATTAACCATCTGCTTTAAAAGTATGCTCGCCCAATCAATAGGATATTCATTGTGGAAGTGGTGAAAGATCCACATCACTTCCAGTCTAACTCCTTGTAGTCCATTCTTATAATCCAACGCATGTGCCAGTTTGACTATCCATCTTCGGAATCCAGGTGCCAACGCCTTCTTGCCGTAGGACAAACGGGTTGTACTCCCCAGATCCTTTGTCCGTAAATACGGTTCCAACCACTTGATGTCAGTTGGAATTTCTCATGTAGGATCGACTTCTCCTCCTACCTGAGGAATGTCGAACGCCTTTCAAATTTTTGCTTCGGTCACCGGTGTTTCTCTTCCTTCAAAACACAACATCCTTTGCTCCACGTTGAATCCTCTCATTGCATACTCCGTGATCTCCTGATAGATGTTGACTTGATGTTGTCCATACTTGTGCAGCGGTGTCCTCATGATCCAATGCCAATCAAACTCCTTTTCTGGTTTTCTGTATGTATCCCGCAGTTTCATCTTAACTTCCATTTCGCCAGTGTCTTCATCACTCGATTCCTCCCAGTGTACTTCCGTATGCCAGGCTTCTACTTCGGCTTCTTCCTCCTCTGGCTCTTTTTCTGACTTGGACTCCTCTTCATCTATCACTGGTAGAGGCTCTCCCAGACTTACCTGACTGTCCGTCTCGGGCAGTAAGAGCAGATGGTTACGTCACAGCTTGGTCAGCTTTTTGATGTTGGTGCTATATCGTTCGGTTCCTCAAGTAGTACATTGCCGTTGAGGTTAACCTCACGCACAACATAGGGACCTTTCCACTTGGGCACAAACTTATGACCAATAGGTTTGATCTTACCCTGGTAGTGATATACCCAGTCACCAACACAGATAGGATCCCGTTGATGACTGTGCATCACACGATCATGCCACGCCTTCTGCCTTGACTGCATAGCGCAGATGTGGTAGTGCGCTTCCAAGTGCTTCTCGTCCAACTTCCTCGAGTTGTTGGAGACAGTGCTGAAGAACTTTGACGTCTCCGAGCCGATGCTCCATGGCAATTCGAAGTGAGGGAACAATGAACTCGGATGGGTGTAATCGCTTCCAGTCCGTATGTGAGTTGGAACGGTGTTTGTCCTGTAGCTGTTTTGTAAGAAGTGCGGTAAGCCCACAAAGCAGAGGTTAGTTTGTCATCCTAGTCCCTCCTGGACTGGTTAACGATTTTGCCCAGAATGGTCTTCAGGATTTTGTTAGTGGCTTCTGCTTGTCCATTTGCTTGAGGATAGTAGGGTGCTGATAACTTCTGTTTGATGTTGTACGCCGTGAAGAGATGGTTGATCACCTTGTTCAAGAAGTGTGTACCCCGGTCGCTGACGATTTCCAATGGTACACCATACCTTGTAACGATGTGTTGGTAGAGAAAGTTTGCCACTCGTCGTGCCTTACAGTCAGGTAATGCGACAGCTTCAGCCCACTTGGTAACGTAGTCGGTGATGACCAGAATGTAGGAGTTGCGGCGACTGCTTGGAGGGTTGATGGGTCCCATGAAATCCATGCCCCACTTCATAAACAGCTCCAATGGCATTGTGGGTTGGAGTGGTTGAGCCTGTTGTGCAGGCGCTGCAACGTATCTCGTACAAATGTCGCACTGATGACAATATTTGGTGACATCTTTGAACAAAGTTGGCCACCATAGTCCGGCTTGTAAAATCTTTCGTCCGGTTGTTTGCACAGCAAAGTGTCCTCCATGTGATCCTTTGTGTGCTTCCTAGATGATGAAGTTCGTTTCCTCGGGTGAAACATACTGGCGTAGGACCATGTCCTTTCCCTCCTCTAACGATAGAGTAAGGTTGAGACTTAAGTAGGAAGGTCTTGTGCTCATCCCATGTTTGAATGTGGTTGGGCATCTGCCCAGTCTTGAGATAGTAGTGGATGTCGACGATCAAGTTTTCATGATCCAGCTTGTATACCTGAACCTGAAACAATGAGGCGTCTGGAAACTCGTCAGGTATTCCTGTTGGTGGTTCTCCCGTAGTAATCCTGCTGAGATGATCTGCTTGCTTGTTCAATCGTCCTGGTCAATGGATGATCTCGAAGTCAAATTCTTGTAGGAGTAAGAACCACCATGCCAACCTTCCAGTTGGATTCAGCTTGTTGAGAAGATGGAGTAGTGCCTGGTGATCGACTACGAACTTAATGTGGTTGGCCAACAAATAGTGGCGGAACTTCTTGATGGCATATACCATTCTGAGACACTCCTTCTTGGTGGTCGTGTAGTTGGACTCCACTGGTGCCAACCTCTTGCTGGCGTAGTAGATTGGTCGGTCCTTGCCGTCATCTTGAGTCTGTGTGAGCACGCATCCAATCGCAATGTGAGATGCATCTACGAGAACGTTGAACTCACGGTTCCACTTGGGTACCGCGAGAATTGGTGCTTTGGTGAGGGCGGTCTTCAGGAACTGGAAACTCTGCTGACACTTGTCCGTCCAGTCATACGGGTTATCCTTCTTGAGTAGTTCCGTGAGTGGTTTTGCTATCATAGCATACCCTTTGATGAACATGCAGTGATAACCCAACTTTCTGAGGAACCGTCAGAGTTCTCCAATGTTGGTTGGAGGCTCCAAAGTCCGGATTACCTTAACTTTGTTGTTGTCGATGAGGATGCCATCTTTGCAGACCACATGTCCTAGTAATACTCCGGACTTGACAAAAAAAGTGCACTTCTCCGGGTTAAGAGCGATGCGATGTTGTCGGCATCTCTCAAAACACTTGGTGAGATGCTCCAGGTGTTCCTGTTGTTTACCGTATATGCTGAAGTCATCTAGGAAGACCTTCGTGAATGTACTAAGATATTTGCGGAAGGTTTTCGAGACTAAACATTGGAATGTGAACGGTTGGCATAACTCAGTAGGCATATGCTCCCAATGGACTAATGAAAGCTGTCTTGTGTTGATCCTCTAGTGCAACCAAGACCTAGTTGTACCCGGAGCATCCATCCAAGAAGCTGTACATCTTATGTCCAGCGACAGAGTCGAGAATCTCCTCTGTAAAAGGGATTGGGTGGAAGTCCTTCACCATGTTGTCATTCAGCTTCTTGTAGTTGACGCAGATGCGCAGCTTGACATTCTTTTTTGGTACGATGACAATGGGTGACAGCCATTGTGCATTTTCAATTGTGTAGATGAACTTGAAGAAGCTTATCGACTTCCTCTTTTACCTTCGTCATAAAAGTGGGATTCATTCGGTATGGTGCTTGATGTTTGGGTGTGCTGATTGGAAGAAGTTTGATCTGATGTGTACAGAGCTCTGGTGGAACTCCCTTGAGGTCGCCATAGTTCCATGCAAAAACATCCTTGTACTGTCGTAGTAGTTGGTACACTTGCTCCTTAAATCCTCTTGGTAGAACTTTGGCAATCTTCAGTTTCTTGGACTCTTCCGAGGGATCAGTCAAATCGATTTCCTCCAACTCTTCATTCGTATGCATCGCCAATGTCTCGTCTCGTTGGTCAATCAGTTTTTCCACTGATTCTTCTCGCACATTCTTCGCACTTGGTTTCACGAACTTCTCTGTGAGACCCAAGTTCTTCATGGCGTTCGTGGAATCCACTGTCATCTGGTACAGATCCGCTTCTGCAATCTGCACAAGATCGGGATTACATTTTAACAGAGTGTCCTCATCCTCATTGCTCAATCCGGACTGCCAGTCGTAATCCTCAATGTCGCGCGGGGTACTTGATTTTGGTAGTCGCGTTTTCGGATTCAAGGATATCAGTAACTGCTGATCATTCTTTTGAATGGTTAAGGCATTTGCTTCCCAGTCATGTAGGACTTGTGCCTGATGTAACCAAGGTCATTCGAGGAGTATTTGGTATGGGCGTTTCATACTATTCATCCTCAACACAATTAGGTTGTTTGAATAGTGGAAACCTCCAACCTTCAGTTGTACCCCTCGGAGAATCCCTGTTGGAAGTACCTTACTTTGATCCGCCATTTGGACCAAAAAGGGTACTGGATCCGCTGGTCCCAACCCATATCGTCGGTACGCCTCTTCCATAGGGGGATGGTCCAAAGTTGAGTTGAGCTCACGAGTTGAGCTCAATTCAGCTCAAGTCAATGCCAGTCAACATAGTCAACGATAAGTTTTATAAGGAAATATTAAGTCAGAAAAATGTTATTCTTTGGTGAACTTGAAATTTATGAATTTAAGTATCAATGGTTCAGAGAGATTTTTATTTTTTGAATCTTTCTAATGCAGTTTATACAATTTCTAGAATTAGAAGTTCGTCTGAACCCATAGAAATTTTTGGGCTTTATTGGTCCTAAATAAAATGGGAACATTGAAGTTCGAATGAACCGGAAAATTTCTATTGTACATTTCAACATTTTAACATTTCAACAATTGACCAGAAATATATAAATAATTCGAAACACTGATTCACTCATTCATTCTTTAGGGTTTACAGAGATGGGAAGCAAGGAAGACAAAAAATCTGTAAGTAGTTCTAGCATACAGAAATGTGAGAATGTGAATTTTGTTTCACTACCACAATCTCCATATTACACGCCTGGTCCTTATTACCCATCCGGGAATGTGGAGACCACTGTCACTATTGATAAAAATGCTCCTGTTACTTCCAAAATAACAATCCAGAGCAAGAGAAAAGAAGAAATGGACAGCACAGCGGAAAGCACTAATAAATCCACTCTATAAACCTTTCAATGGCTTTTGTAATCCGCTAAAATATTATAAAAAAATGTAAGTTTTTTATATATATCTTATTCCTTTTGATATGTTTTGTCTTTGCAAAGATATATGATGTAGACAAATCAAAGAATTAAATCTATATATGATTTTGGGATTGAAAGGTAATCTTGCAAAAAGGCATACTCGCGAGCCTGTGTATATTTGCTATTATTATATATGGCAGGCCAACTATATAAAATGAGGCTACATATTAATTATATGCTAGTTTTTAGCTTCTAAAACCCTATAGCCACTTGTTTCTCATAGTAGGTTGTAATTACTAAGACTAACAATTATCATTCACTATAGTGTCATGTCATAATAAAACATCATTCCCGAGATTGAAATATAGTATATTAATGAGAGAATTCTTATTGCTAGGAAGTTTAATTCTTCTTGTGTGTTGCAATGGTTAGGAAGAAGTTTACTTTTGGTCCCGAAGGCCTTTCATATGAGTCTCCACCTCCATCTCCAATCTCAACTAATAATCCACCTTCACCTCTACGCAACGATCCTCCTTTTCATTTTGAGGGTTGTTATGAGGTTCTTCCATTTGCGACTTCGAGTGCAACTGAACAAAAACTCCTTCCTTATGATGTTGTTAAAAAAGTTGGATTGCCTCCAATGCTTCAAGAGCGATGTCAATATTTTCTTCAAGATCTTGCTCCAGATATGGTAGGGGAGCTTAATGTAGATACATATTATCTTCAGTGTCCTATATGCAACTTTTATTTAAACAAGACAGATGGTTGCATGGGTTTGGTAAATTTTATTAAGCATTGTCGCAAATGCCCAAGAGCGGGTTTGGAAGGTGTGCACGCGTGGATGTATAAGAAAATCAAGAAGAATTAAAAACACACAGCTATTATGATTTCATGGTGGAGAACAATATTCCATTGGTGAACACTGCATCAGTAAGTGCTGAATATGGGATATTTAGGCCACCCTTTAATGTAATGTGAAAGTCATGCATAGTTTTTTCAAAAGGTTAATTCTTTATGAGTAAAGTGGAGAATCTTATATTTTCGAGAATGATATTATTCTAGCATGTATAAAGATATTATTATATATACAAGTGGTTCTGACACTGTTATAATTTTGAAGTCCCATTTTTGAGACTGACAATTTAAACTTTCAAGAACCCCTAGATCTTTTTTTAGTATAAATACCAACAGAAGATGCTTTCAACATTGAAATTTCAGTTTGTTTAGAGTGTAGGAATGGCTAGGGAAAATGCTATTGCTACTCGCACTTGGCCCCCATGCATTTCATATGAGTCTCCACCTCCATCTCCAACTTCTACCAACATTCCACCATTCCCTCCATACATCAATCGTTGTGAGGCTTTTTCTTTTGTAGCCCCAAGTGTGACTGAACAAGAGATCCCTCTTCCAGATAATGTTCTAGATGTTGCTACTAAAGATGGATTGCCTCATGTGCTTCAAGAGCGATGCCAGATGTTTCTTCAAGATCTTGCTCCCGATATGGTTGAAACTTTTGAAAGAATGAACACATATTATCTCCAGTGTCCCATCTGCTACTTTTATTTAGATAAAACGGAAGGCTGTATGGGTCTAGAAACTTTTCTAGAACACTGTCACAACTGCCCAAGAACTGGTGTGGAAGGTGTGCATAAATGGATGTATAAGAAAATCAAGAAAGAGTTAAGAACACACAATCATTATCATTTCATGGTGAAGAACAATATTCCGTTAGTAAATCCTACATCCACAAGTGCTGAATATGGTATTTTTAGGCCATCCTACTGAAAATTCCAGCCACTAATAATTCTTACACTATGATATTATTCATCCCCCCCCCCCCCCCCCCCCCTAACAAAATTGTATTACCTATAGATAATAAACTGATAATACTAGTAATTATGAAATTTGACAGACTGACACTGTAACTTTGTCATCTCTGACACTGACACAGTCTCTGTCACTGACACTATCACTGTCGCTATCTGCTACACTGACATTGTCAGTGTCACAATCATTATCACATTGACATATGACACATCTTTCTTATTGCATTCAATTGTCTTTTAATGTATCATTAATAAATAGATTTTTCATACCACTCCTCAATTTACACATTGCATATGATGTGCCATGCATACCTAGGAAGACTTCTAGAAAACTAAATATATATTATTTATAAGTTTTTAAAACACCATAAATTACCTCCTAGAAGCAATTGATAGAGAAGGACGAAAACCTCTAAGACGGCGTTTGAAGAACTCATATTCTTCAATTGCAAACATCGATTTACCAGAGTCATGTGCTACTTTGACCATCGAACCATTACCTGCTGTGCAATTGATGACAACACCCCTAGTTGGGCAATAAAGCTCAAGTAGGACATGCATCGCCGATGGAGATCGGAACCGATACCCAGACAATGTGTTGCGGATGTCGTCGTCTATGAGATTTGGTATGATGTCAGTAAAGCTATCATACCCTGGCAAAACCCTTGCAACACGCTCACTATCACGAAAACCATCATTTTCTTTTCTGCAAAACACATGGTAGGTCCACATCATAACCTAAATAATAAAACTTTAGAGACAACCAAAACAGAAAATGATTTCTTACCTTCTCTGGCATGCCTAGGACACCTTTGGTCTCGACCCCAACACTATCCATGATGCATCCGGAAGAGAACCTCTTGAAGTTGACTCGACTTGCATACCTCATAAGGCAGGACATCCAATGGGGGTCATTCGGGAGAATGAAGGCAACTTGACTGGTTGTGTGAAGGAGAATTGCTGCCAAAAGGAATGCATCCTTCAAGTGGTCTTTAGTCAGGTTGTTCCAGCTTGGGACATCACCATTAGCATCTGGAAGACCATCTGGCATGTCAAAGAGCATGAAGTTTGTGCTCTTGAGCGGTCACCTATGGATCTTCTGACAAAAGCGCTCCCACTTTTGCCGAATAGCCATATTCTCAGCATCCTCCTCAAAAGATGCCATCAATGAACTATAGGAGCCAATAAAGATCCCAACTTCACCACGGCATGCCACTGGAGATACAGGGCGAATCTAGGGGGAGAAGACAAAGATAAGATGTGAATTTAAGAAAAATTTACATACCGTCATGTGGCGTGTGGTAGATGTAAGTTCCTCCAAGTCCTCTTCTCGAGCATCAAGACGAGCTGGAATGAAGTTACTCCCGACAGTTTTTGCTGCAACCATTTTGAGGAACTAAGAAAAGGAGAGAATTAAAAGAAATATACCTCGAGAAGTTCCTCGGTTACGGGGACGATCATCATCACTGTTGACTAATTCCTCCAGATGTGGATTTGCTTGCTTTTGTCGAGGTAGAACTTCTTGGACGTTCTGGTTCTCTTGCTCGACTTCGTCTCGAAGAATCTCGTTCTCACCGCCATCTTCACTCTGCTCGCCATTGGCACCAACAGGGTTGACATTCTCATGGCCATCATCTTCGTCATCATTGTTGCCTCTTGCAGCCTCATGGTGGGTTGGTTCATAATCTGGCATCTCCAATTCCCAAGGACAAGTGCGCTTTATTGCTGCTGGAAACTTCATTGTTGTCGGGTACATGCCTCCATCTCTCACACCATGCCTCAGGAGGCGTGTGCATACCAGTGTAGAGGAACGCCTTTATATTGGAGATACCTATAATAGAATATAAATAATTGAGTATAGTTGAGAAATTGTATGTTACCTAAAAGCCGCTCGACGCATGAAGTAAGGTTGGCCAAGTTGTTTATCAAATGGAGTCGTGCTTGTGGCCTTCTTTGGCAGCCAGTCCTCTCCAAGTTTTGTAAGCTCAATGGTGATGAAGTCCTTAAATGGAAGTTGCTCAGGATCATCCCCTATGAAAGGCGCTAGAAACATCTCCCCTTCATATACAGTTTGTGAAATGTAGATGGTCCTCCTCATCACAGTCTCCATCATACTGTCCAAACCTTTTTCTCCTTCCCTGAGTCTGCTATTGAGGTCGTTCAGAATGTGTATCTGTTCCTCATATGTAAGCTTTGACTTTGAGATGTTGTAAATAATCTCATCTGGAGTCTTGCCCACTAAAAATAACTTTTGTGAGAACCTTCATGTAAATACAAACAATACTTACTTTCATGACAAGCAATCTCTGTTATAATATCAAACCACTCCTTTGGGCGTCGAGGGTCAGCCACACTAAGTAATTTCTTTACCTTTGTCTTCTTTGTGCTGTTGATTTTCTTGTCAATTGCAGCTAAATGCTCTGAGAGTTCTTGATCATTTTCAGCTCGATGCGACTGTGCATATGCATCTTGCTTAACCTTCACCAATGGCTGAAGACAACACAAACATTTTATGATAAGAAGTATACTTGAAAGAACATACCTTACTCCACACAGCTGTCATAAAAGCCACTGGATTCTTGTACCATCTATTGGCATCCTGACGACCTCGTTGATGTCGAATAAGTGATGTTAAATCATCACCATAGTGGCTGCGGACTGCATCCTCGTCGAGATTGGCAAGAAACCGGATCTGCTCGATGTCATGTACTAGGCTTTGTTTCTGCACTGCAAACTGTCCCAGTCTGCAAAACACAAATTGTTAAAAGTGATTGAAGAGGGAGAGGTACTTACGCATTAATTTTGTGGCAAGCTATTACAAGCCTTGCCACATCTAGAGATCCTCTCGCATGTATATGTCCAACCGGAACATTGATGTGATAGACAGGATCGTCTCGGAAGCATTCTCGGATGCACTTCATCCACGCACACCAGCGATGATTCCCGTCGATAATGTAGAACATTTTCCCCACAAATTGTTGAGTCTCAAGATGGCTCATAAGCTTGTTGTCAAATTCGCGGGACTTCATTTTCCAAATGTCATCCCAATCCCTCTCGATTTCCGGTGACACCGAGAGGGTATTTGTCATTCCTGGCTTGAAAACCAAAACAAGGAACATACCTATGTTTGTCCCAAGGCCATTCTGTTTGTACAGACTATAGATGTCCATGTTGACGAAGTGCGGTGAAGCAGACCGAACGATGCTTGTCTGAGTGAATCGACATAGTGGGATTTCTCGGATCATGTGCCCCGGGCCTTCCCACTTGAGAGACTCCAAAGTCGTGTGAATGGCCTTCTCTTTAGTTCTCAAAACTGTCTCTTGGAAGCGCTTGTCGACAATGTGTTCAGGTAGCTCCACTTCTCTTTCAGCTTCAGCTACACCTCCAGTAGCACCATTATCAGATCTATCCCCTGACTCGGGCCCAACACCGCCATCAGGCGCACTTGGGCACTGCTCCGTTTCTGCCATATTTTGTGAATATGTTAAGAGTAGTGGCATTTGTGGTTGTGGCAGTAATGGTAGTGATGACAATGGTTGCGCTGGTGGTGGTGATGACAATGGTTGCGCTGGTGGTGGTGATGATGGTGGCGGTGGTGGTGGTAATGGTGGTGATGACGGTGGTGGTGGTAATGGTGGTGATGAAGGTAAAGGTGGCGGTGCCGGTAATGGTGGTGGCGGTGGTGGCGGTGGTAATGGTGGTGGTGGCATCGATGGCGGTGGTGGGGGTGCATGTGGACTGGAGCTATGTGGTTGGGAAGACGGTGGAGTTGTCGCTGTGGAAATCTCTATCTGAAGGTCAACTTGATTGTAGTCCTGGATCTCATCTTCCTCATGTCTTCTCCTTAATCCAACATCCTTCTCCTTTTGTAGTTGCTTTG